>NC_056739.1:1845461405-1845701405 GCF_019279795.1 Protopterus annectens
CTTTTTTTTTTCCAAAGCAATGGTTGTGTGGTTACTTTTAAAGGGTATGGTGCAAAAGGGGTTAAAAAAAAAATTGCCAAAAAAAAGGGGGGGCTGGAAAAAGGGGGTGCAACGGGGAAAAATACTGTGTTCATGGGTGTAGTGTGTTCCAGGGGAAGGGGCATCACCTACTAACACAACATCACAGAGATGTATAATGTTGGTAACTGTCGAGTGCCATATGTCATGCATGTTGACAGTTGGGTAATGAGAGGTCCATGTGTAATATCTTTGTGCCACCTCACCTGCAAATGTGTGTGTGTGCGTGTGTGTGTGCGTGTGTGTGTGTGTGTGTGTGTGTGTGTGTGTGTGTGTGTGTGTGTGTGTGTGTGTGTGTGTGTGTGTGTGTGCATGCAAGTGCATGTGTGTAGAAGTAAGCAATGGCGTACGGGTCTTAAAGTACGTTTTCTGTTTTCCACTCACAGGTGGCGAAGTGGTTCAGGGTTCCTCTTGCAGGCAAACTGATGTTAGAGTCTATACAAACTATGACATGATGAGGCACAGGAGGGGTTGTCAGGGATTGAAACTGTGCCATCAGTTGACATTCCACTGTTATCTACCCCATCCCCACATGCAGTCACGTTGCCTATACATACCCCATCACCAGTGGCCATAGATGAAGGACAGTTGGCAGGTGGTGGCATGTGACAGGACAGTGTGGGAGCTATGGCAAGTGTGTCTGTACACAGCAGCCATAGCTGGATGACCAACGAGGTACCACACAGGCAGATGTACAGGGGTGCCTATAGGAGGGCTGTTGGCCATCATGCCCCTTGCAGAAGTGCCACAGCAGTTTTCACTAGATGCATATTTCAGGCCATCATAGGGGCACAGCCATGTATATAATGTTATACCAGACAGGGGCTGAGGCTCCAGAGGCCTACTCATTCTGCTGTTATTGACAACATGTGTGATCTCTCAGGTGCCCACCGTTATTTTGTGCAGGTCCTGGATAGATGGTTGGGTGAGATGGTGGGAACCCTCGACCGTGCAATGTCCGTGTTAGAGCATATGGTGGGAGTAGGGCGACAGCCACGTGGACGTAGGTCAGCAACACCAACAGGTGGAGTTCTACTTGGGCATGCAACAAGTCAGAGCCACTCCCATAGAGGCAGTACCAGTACCAGCACTGTGGGGGGGTGCTGTCCACACCACAACACAGCAGGCCACATGCACGTGATCCTAGCCAATCCCAACAGGGAACCAGATCCAGCAGACGTGTCATCATCAGGGGAGAGTAGCATATCTGGCCTTGTACCTAGTAGTGCCCGTGGAACCCCTGGCAGGAGATGGTGAACTGCACACCATTCCATGTATGGTCTGCAGCTGCATGGCCGAACTGTGTGCATACATACACACACACACACACACACACACACACACACACACACACACACACACATCACCAACACAGCTAGGGCACCTCCATAATTACACACACCACATCTGCACAGCCAAATTAATAATGAAACCCCCTAACACACACACATGATGTCAACCAAATGGCTCAGCCTAGGTCTCTGGCAAACCCACAACACACCCTGTGCATATGATGATACCTGTGCCACATCCCTGTCATCCATACCATCGATTCAGGGACAGACTAATATGGTTCTGATACACAGGGTGAATGTACTAAGGTGTAGCAATGTAATGATGTGTAACATGTTTTCAGCAAGAAAGTTTAATGCTTGCATGTCAGGATTTGTAGCTTTCCAGTCATGATACATTCTAGCTGTTATTAACACTGACTGATAGTGGTCTACATAATGTATTCAGTTTGTGTTTTAGGTGTCTATGTGTCAGCAGGATGTTGCTCTGATGTTATTTCCTACAAGGGGTATGGCACTGTGGTGACACATTGACTTTGTCATATCGTGGGTACAGCTGAACACAAGTAACAGGTCTGTATAACAGTTACTGCATGTGCCACATGGCTGATAGGTCTGAGAGGTGTATACTAGTGAGTGCATGGTGGCTGATGTCAGCAGCCCTTCTACAGTGGACAATGGTAAGTGTACTGGGTGGCACACACCACATGTTTGTGTATAACGCACACACACACACCCACACACATACACACACACAGGCTTTTGAGTTGATGCAGTACACAGAGTATACTATACACATGGCTGTACTTACTTTTGCAGTGAACAGATTTTAGCCTGTGTAATCCCACCAAGACAAAATAGGTGAAATATCACATCAGTAAATAATCAGTCTGCTACTTTAATGTCATTGACGATGGTACTGCCAGGGTATATGTCCCCTTCCCCAATTTAGTGCAATCCTGGCATTGGTAAACATAGGTGTGCTGGTGTGGGTGGCACAGCCCTACACTTTGGACGGTGTGGAGTGGTGTAGAGCTGCACATAGTGTAAGTGATGACTACTTAACCTGTTAACATAAACTGACCAGTATTACAGCAAACTAAGCGGGGGATAAACACAACAATAACCCCAATGAGGGTGGCTGTGTCTACAACATTGACAACCAAATATATATACCAACTCCAGTATCGCTGTACAACTATACAGTGGGGAAGAGGGCATTTACACATCTACTACTAGTTTTGATGGAATTAATTTCCACAACGTGATTCCTTTGAAATTTTAGCATTTGCCAGTCAGTTCTCAGACAGATGACCTCCTGGGACATGTATATTCTGCACTCTGAAGTAGATCCCTTCACATACACATACACTTACTTGGCAACACTGAGAGTAGAACCCCTACCTAGGTACTTATTGCTACAAATGTGTTTGGCCTTAATTGCACACACCGCACAGCTTTTAGGATGAGGTGTGTCCCAAGTCTCTTGTTAAGTGAGGAACATCACCAGGCCTTGCACAGTATGGTAATGGGGGATGTACTGGATGTTAATCAACAATACATAGTATGACATACTGTCATATGCACATTGACAAACACATAGTCATAGACACATCTGAGAGACCTGGGTTTATCAGTGCTAACTACCTTGTCAGTGAGTCCATTCTATTACAGATAAGTTGCACACAACACATGCATCATTGGGTTGGATAGTGTACTCAGTTACTTGTATGGTTGATGGTGACAGTAGTCCTCATATAGTGGACCTTGGGACATGTACTGGGGGTACCATGGTGTAAAGACAGTATACCCAGCACCTACACCCCACATTGGATATTTTACTCACTGAAACCCATGATAATACTCTGACATACCCACAATCACACATTGACCAAGACTGCAATACAACTGCTTGTCTATCTCATCAGTGCTACTACAGGGATATGCAAACATTGCGCATGCCACAGGGATAGTAGGGTGATGGTTTTTCATGGCTCTCCTAATGTCAGCAGTATCACTATGCCTTATACTGTATGGCTAGGTGTATTGCATTTGGAGAATGTGGCTGTAGAATGCTGTATCCTGTAAATATACACACTTGCACACATACACACACTTACCAGGACTCAGAGGGTAACCCATGCCTATCTACCCATTTGTATAATAGTGTTGTGCTGGTACTGCAAGGTCCAGGTAGCCCACAGGGTGAAGAGTGTAATAAGGTACATTTAATGTCCATTACAGCAGCAGTCATTTCTAACTATGGCAATGGGGGGTATAGTGTGTGAGAAATTTCTCAGGGTATTATCAACTGCAGGTTTACAAACACACAGACACTGTTATTCTCAGCAATGCACACTGACACATTTGTCAGTACTGGGGTCCATAGGTGCAGGTGTTCCTAGCTGTGTACCAGGATATTGTCATGGAGAGATGAGAAGAGTAGGGTATGTGGGTACAGTGGTGTCATGCCACCTGACATTTGTCAGCAGGTCATAAATCAACGTATGCCACGTGAGTGATCCTCAGGGTGGCAGTTAAATGCAACATCCAATCATCTGGTTGTTTCTTGAAGAGGGCAACTGAGGTGCTCCAACTGACATGTATGCAACATATATTACATAACATGGCCAGTGTCTGGGTTGGAGACCTGTACCCAAGCATGTTCTCTTGACTGTGGTAGTCTAGTTGAGGTATCCATGGCGTGTGGTGCATACAGGGTGGGGTTTCCTATCTGTGGCATTCATAATACAGTTGGGAAGACATGTAAGTGTTAGTCAAGCATAGATTGCCTGTAAGCAGCCAAGATGGATACCTGACATCTGCACATCTGTACAGAGGACAGACAGACATCAGCTAGCCAACTGGTTATGCATTAGGATGAATGTTTTGACAGAGAGGCATCTGACACTGATAGGTATGCCAGTACTACATGACAGCATTCCTCAGTGACACGTCCTATACATACAGTAGTCTACAGTTAATATCCACATGTCAGATCAATATCCAGTAGCAAATATTTAATGACACACAGCTCACACACCAAGAACACGATAGTCAGGACTCAGAGTCCATCTTTGCATGCAGGGGTGTTTGGCTCCAGTACTACAACTTGCAATCTACTCTTACTTGGGAAAGCACTGTTGACAGTAGTAACGTAATGATACACTACATGCCAGTGTGACTGCATATAACCTGGGATACTACCCATGTATGAAGCACATTCAAATGGAAAAGATTGTTGTACAAGTCATATATAGTAAGGTGTCTCAGACAGTAGACTCAAACCACTTGCTACTGTCATGACAGCACATAGTAGCATGTTATGTACATGGAATTAAATACACTTATTAAAGATGTCATTACCCTGCTATCAGACTGGAATGTGATTACTGGTTACCAGGGCTGAGCTATGCTTAGCAGGTTTAAGAATTGCTCAAACATAAATGCAGTTAGCTCTGCTGAGCAGATTTGAGCACTGGTAAGCATCATTAAGAGAAGCCTACATGGGTTAAGTGCCTATTGGTTTAACCATGTGTTGGCACTGCTTACCATCACGTAAACCCATGCAAATCTGATTACAACTGCTTAAAAGTGTCTTAATCACTCTGTTTCTATCAGCCTCTGTAATTCCCAGCAACAAAATAAACAGCACTTGCAGGTCTTGAACCAAGGACCCTGTACACCACAGCAAAGGTGATTTACCACTAAGGCATCTGAGCTATGGAAACGACTGATGCTTTTTCAAACATACCATGCATTACAGCCACTTTACACTAGGGAAGAGACATTGCAATCAGCATTGCTTAAATGTAAATGCTAAGCAGATTTGTGCACTGGTAAGGGAAGCCTACACAGTGTAAGCGGTTATTCATTTAATCGTATGTTAGCAGTGCTTACCATCGGGCAAACCCATGCAAACCTGCTTAAAGCTGCTCAAAACTGCCTTAACCACTCTGTATCTAACAGTCCTTGTTCTGCTTGCAACAAAATAAACAGCCCTTAAACCCAGGACTTTGTACACTATAGTCACAGCCGTTAACCACTAAGCCATCACAGCTGTGAAAAAGTTTGTTGTTTTTTTCAATATGTCTGTCAGTACACATAATGAATAGTAGTGAACAACTGCTTTGACTTCTACAATTGTGCAGCACTTGTTAGGGAAAATAGTGTTAAATCAATATGTTGTTATATCTATATAAAGACATATAAGATAAATATGGTAGGATATGTCTGGGAAGGTATATACAACACTCATGTTTACACATAAGGATATATATATATATATATATATATATATATATATATATATATATATATATATATATATATATATATATATATATATATATACACACACACACACACACATGTTGATATATGTATACATGTACATACACATATATATTTATATATGTATTTATATACATCTGTATATTTCTTTATATATATATATATATATATATATATATATATATATATATATAGATCTGTATATATATATATATATATATATATATATATATATATATATATATGATATATAATATATGTGTATGTGTGTGTGTGTGTGTGCGTGTATATCTATATATATATATATATATATATATATATATATATATATGTGTGTGTATACATACATATATGTATAACATATGTCCATAACACGTACCTCAGCACCAATAGTCACAACCTGTTAGTGCAAGGGGATGTCATGTAAGTATTGCAGGTATAAATGTAAAATGTTGCTACAGTAACTGGGGTTGTTACTGACATGTACACCATCAGTTACTGACAGACATCATAAGATCATCATAGTGCAGTACCACACAAATCCCATTAATGATCATGTGGAATACACCAGAGATATGACCAATAAATGTGGACAGTCTGACACACTCTGGTCAGTCAAGAGGTATACACAGAACTCCTTAGTGCAAGACATGTGGACCAAGCCTGACAAAGTGGATGTTAATGGCCATGTAAATGGGGATATCAAAAAAATACTGGAATAGATAAGCTCACACAGTTTATGTATTCACACACTTCTGTCTGTCCTGACACATATTAACCAGAGTTGCAGAGGTCACAAGCCCACATACTACCCACTAGTTAGTGACATACATCTGTACATCATCCCATTGCTTTGTCAGAAATACACAACAGTTATGGAGGCCCATCAATAGTACATCTGACAAATCTCTGGACATAACATCACACTAGATAAATACACTGAGCTGCTAGGCATGTCACAAAGCACTGTGCAAACTACAGGCAGACTGCCACAGCATTGGCCTACGTTTCTTTTTGGGAATACACACGTACTTGCAAATATAGCAGGCTCTACAGGCATGTAACAGCATGGAGTAACAGACACCAGTGTGAAAGTGCATACCCACAACCAATTTGAACACAGCCACAGTCATATATGGTAAGCCTAATTAATATTACAGTATATGGACTTTGTGAACAACACCATCCTCATATGTGCCAGTCACACACTAACACTACATATACTGGGCCAATACACAGTGTAGTCTGATGCCTGGCTGTGCTATAGGACATGTGTGGGTCAGGCCCTACAAACATGTACGTTGATAGGGTACCATACACTGGAGCAGCATGCAACATCAGATAGAACAGGACCAAGAGCAATGACATCTTTCACAGTCTATACACAGGCCAAGTTACATATTCATGATACACACTCTGCAACAATCACCATAAGTACACAGACCTCACTACTTACACACTACAACAGAATGTCCAGGTTTTGTCCTCAAATATAGGGCCTATGATACATAACATGTCTAGCAGTCTGATATCTCACTGGCTTGTTATCAGGTGTCAGTAAATAATGATGTACGGAACATGTGCACCTCTTACTGCATGACATATGTACAAAGGTTGACAGACTTGGGGATGGAGGCACAAACACAGGGCCAATATTGACATGTTGCTGTGATAAACTCATACATTTACTGGAGTAACAGGGTTTGTTGTGACATATGTCTACTGAGGGATATGAAGTCAGTAACTCACATGGATGTGACCATGTGCTGACTGAAGTCATCAAAGTATGCTACTGCATTTCTAAAAATAGGAAATGTGTGAATAACACAACACATGTAAGACTCCAAACTCTGGCCAGTCTGCAGATAGCCCTACAGGTGAGAGTTTCCCCAACCACAAAACACTATCATGCCAGATTTTAAATCATGTAAAACAGCGATATCCACACAAACCCTGTTAAACCAACACTACTTCAAATGTAGAAGAACAATACTTACATTCTGTCCCCATGTCTGGAATATCCCCCTCCTGTTTGTTGGCCTGTCTCCACAGTGTATGTTGTAAGAGGTATTCACAACTACCCTCTGTAATGCTGTTTGTCAAACACCCACATGAAGTCCTGCTCACAGTGAAGGAAAAGGGACATCACCCCCATGAAATACTTAGTTATAGGAGTGTGTTTCCATGCAACTGGCTATAGGAATGATACTACAGCTGTTCCACATGCAGTTAGCAAATGGGGAACTGCAATTCATGCACAGGCCATCAGCTGATCATGAGCATCACTTATAAAACTCAAGCTGCTGCCTAAGCAAAGCAGATGTACTTTT
This sequence comes from Protopterus annectens, assembly GCF_019279795.1. NCBI lineage: Eukaryota > Metazoa > Chordata > Ceratodontiformes > Protopteridae > Protopterus > Protopterus annectens. Next base: position 1,845,469,399 of record NC_056739.1, read on the forward strand.
CCACATCCACCAGAGAGGGAGTGAGAGAGAGAGAGACAGAGACAAAGTAAGAAAGGAAGGGAGTAGGAGAGTAAAAGCCAAGTGTGTTTGTGTATGATCAATGGGTGGAGCGTGGTATCTGGGCATTATGACGGTTGCCTATATTGTGCACTAATCCATACTGTCACATGGTAATAGCACATGGCTGTACACATTTATGGCTGAGGATTGTCTACAACAATCTCTACAGTGTTTGGAAAATGTTGGCCTTGTAATGTCGACAATGGGACATGCCCCAATATAATGATTTAGCAAATTCCAGACTGCAATGGATCCTGTCATTACACAATCACCCCAACACCCACTGATGACAAAGACACAAACACACACTTACCAGTACTGAGTTTCAAACCCCTACCTGACTATGCATTGCTATTACATTGTTATGCAGTTACTGCATGTGCCACAAAGCGTACATGTTGGAGAGCTCTCCAAAGGTATCTTTGAAGGTGAGTGACATCAGCAACAGTGATAAAGGAGGGATAAGGAAAGTGTAGTACATGTGACTGTCCACAAAAGCAGGTGTCAAAGAAGACACACCCACACACTCTCAGAGAATTATACACATTATCACAGTTGGCAGGGTCAGGAGTAGAACACCTACCCAACTAATTCACTACACTACAGTAGTACGCAGTTATCACACATGCCAGAGAGCTTATCTGGCTGATATATGGCCAAAGGGTTATTTCACGGTGACTGACATCAGCAGGCATACTACAGAAGGGCAATGGGGGGTGTAGTGAGTGTGAATGGCTTCAAAATCATTAATCTCCACACACACACACACACACACACACACACACACACACACACACACACACACACACACACACACACACACACACTTGCCATGGGTTCATTGCTTCACAGGTGTGTAGTAGTTGACTGCGCCTGAAGGCTGTGCAAGGTTAGGCAAAGGGAATACCTTGGCACAAGGCCACATGGCAATGGTCTCCAGTGTGGCTCAGGGCTGTAGTCCCTGGATGGGCCCACACAGGTGGGTATTGTATTCTCCATCCACTCATCAGGGTTACTACTGTGGGTGGCCAGTGCTGTGCAATGTTTGCCATGTATGTGATCTATATTCCATAACATGGACAGTGTCTGGGTTGTGCACATGTGCCACATACATGTTCTGTGATGTGTGGAAGTGTACTTGAGGTCTCTGGGGCATGTTGTGTGGACAGATTGTTATCTTCTGATGTGGCATTTCTGACTTCATTTGGTGAGACCTGGCTATGGAACTGAGGTCATGTCTGGACCTACACTGATAGCATGATACAGGTATTCAGTGGAGTTAGTGGCATCTGTTCATACAGGGCATGTGTATAAGTCATGGTATTCCCTTTGTGGGTTACATTTGCAGACTCTACAGTTGTTTCAGGCATCCAGTGGGGGACATAGCAAAAGGACCACTGTAAACATTTATTTGCCTATTGTATGGATGGAACAGGGTGCCATGTCCTTTCACTTGCTGGATAACACACACTTAGTCAGGAGATGTTACACATCACAGTACATTCTTATGCCAGTGGCAATGTTGTGGTCAACAAGCATGTAGTCCACTGCATTCACACCATGGTTACTATCTGTGGGCAATATGCAGGGAACTACCAATATAGTGGTTGTTGCCTAGCCAAGTGTATTTGTGTATGAGGCATGGCTGGAGAGTGTTCTCTGAGTAATACAGGGGTTGCTTATATTGCTCACCAATCTATAATGTCACATGTAGGGCTATGGATTGTCTACACTAGCCTCTCTGCTGTTTGACATCTGTTGTCCTTGTAAGGTGGACATTGTGGCATATAGTAGGTCCTCAATATAATAATTTAGCAAAACCCACCCCATAATGCATCCTGTCATTACACAATTACAGCAACCTCCCCACAGGATACTGATGACACACACACACACACTTGTCAGTGTGAAGATTGAGTGAAGACAGGTGAAGGCTGCCAGCCTAGCCAGATAGAATTTTGTAGATAATTCTGTCATCTGTACATACTAATGTAAACTACAGGCTTGCTGTCTTAAATGGTAAAAATAGTGTTACATGCGGAACTGAAAAAAATGTAGCAACAGTGCACTCTGCTGACCAAGTAAAGCATGTTATGACCCTTTGATGTAATCATGGTTCCAGCCAGTCTAGATGAAGGAATTCTTGCTATTGTTTTAAGGCCAGAGTAAATGGCCAGAATTTGCATGCTTAAATGTCCTTAATGGCTTTGCTTTCTGACCTGGTGTGAACTTACTAAAGAATGTAGCCTGTTAGCCTGGGAATCCCAGGAAAGTGTGAAGAATGATGTAATGTGAACCAGGAATGTGATTTTAAAAACAGGGAGAATCAGAGAGCATTATGCATTTTTGTCTTGACCATCCAACTCATCAGCACTGTCTTGCTCTATATGTAAGTTTTTCTTAGACTTGTGTTTTCTCTGAGAAATAGCTAGAAACTTGAAAGATTAGACTAACTGTTTTTCTGTAATGTCAGAACTGTACCACTAAATTATTTTAAGTATTTCTCTGTGATCTCTGAACTCTTGACTAGCACTGTGTAGTAAAAGTATTGTCTTGTGTTTTGACTATTTGTTATTAAATATTTTAAAACCCTTTCAACTGTGGCTCTTTTTGTAGAGATAGTTTAAGCTCTTTAGAATACTTGCATACCTTTGGTAAAATTGTACAAAGCCACTTCAATAGCTTTAGCCCTGGGCTATACTACCAATTGGATAATAATATTGCACAGTAATAATTGGACACCCTTTTAAAGGCCTTTGAGTAGCTGATATATATTAGTGGATGGCAGCAGCTGGTACTACCGTATAGTCTGGGAAAAAGGGAAACAGCTGGAGAACATGTGCCAGCTTCCCAGGAGTGTCTATGTGGTTGTATAAATTCTTCTCAAAGTGTGTGTGTGTGTGTGTGTGTGTGTGTGTGTGTGTGTGTGTGTGTGTGTGTGTGTGTGTGTGTGTGTGTGTGTGTGTGTCAGCTACTTTGGCAGGGCCACGAAGCACTGGTTGGACAGAGAGGGTGTTGGAGATTTTAGCTTGCCTACTAGGCTGAGATCTGGACCATATAGCTGTGCCAATGGGAGTCTTATTGGGGGCCTGGAGAGCAAGGGAGTGACCAGCCCCAGAATGACTGTGATCTCTGTGTGTTCTTAAGGGAAATTGCACTTTACTGTGTGTATTTGTTATCCTTTCCTCCTATATGAGATGCCCTTCACTGTTGCTAGTGATGAGGATTGAGGCTCCTTGATTGCTGGGCCAGGGCACAGGAGTCACAGCCAATACTGAGATTCAAACCCCTACGTAGCAATGTATTGATACTACAATGTACCACATTTATTGCACAGACCACAGAGCTTAGTGGATGGATGTTGCCCAAGGTACTTCTAAGATGAGGAACAACACCAGCCCTTGTAAATACTGGCATTGGGTAATGTAGTGGGTGAGAGATCCCAAAAATAATTTTACCCTAATCACACATTTACATTTGCCAGGGGCGAGGTTCAAACCTCTATCTAAAAATCTTTACAGACCATTATGTTACACATTTACCACATGCACCACTGACCTGACATGGTTTAGGTTTTGCAACAAGTACTTGTAAGGTGGATGATATCTGCAGGACTGCTAAGGTCAGGCTCTGAGATGTGTACTGGCTGTAAATGGGGCCAAAATCATTGAGGTACACGCATACACTTGCCACAAATGAGATTCAAACCCATAGCTGTGTAGTAACTGCTACTACACTGTTCCGCACTTATGGCATGCACCACGGAGCTTAAAGGGCTAGCTTTTGTCCAAAGATGTATTTTAAGGTGAATAACATCAGCAGGCTTGCTAAAGTAGGGCAATGAAAAGTGTATTGACTGTGAATGGCTTCAAAACCATTAACTTCTACACACACACACACACACACACACACACACACACACACACACACACACACACACACACACACACACACAGAGTTTCACAGTTGCCATGTCTGGGATTAGAACTCTTACCTAACTAGTATGTTACACTATAGCATTACTCAGTTACTGTACACACCACAGAGCTTATAGGACTGAATTTTGTCCAAAGAGGTATTTTGAGGTGACTGACATCAGCAGGCTTGCTAAAGTAGGGTAGTGGGAGGTGTGGTTACTGTGAATGGCCTCAAAATCATTGATCCCTACACAAACAAACACAGTTGCCATGTCTGGGATTAGAACTCCTACCTAACTAGTATGTCACAATATACCATTACGCAGTTATTGCACATGCCACATATCTTACAGAGGTAAGCCTTGTCCAAAGAGATATATCAAGGTGACTGACATCAGCAGGCTTGCTAAAGTTGGGCAATGGGAGGTGCACTGTCTGTGAATGGCCTCAGAATCATTGATTCCTACACACACACACACACACACACACACACACACACACACACACACACAGACAGTTTCCATGTTTAGGATTAGAATTCCTACATAACTAGTACATCACACTATAGCATTATGGAGTTATTGCACACATCGCAGAACTTACAGGGCTAAGCATTCTCCAAAGAGGTATTTCAAGGTGACTGACATCAGCAGGCTTGCTAAAGTAGGGCAATGGGAGGTGTAGTGACTGTGAATGGCCTCAAAATCATTGATCCCTACACACACACACACACACACACACACACACACACACACACACACACACACACACACACACACACACACATACACACACACACAGCTGCCTTTACAATTGACAGGACTGGGTATATGACTGCTAGATGAATACTGATTTGTATTGTCATGTTACACAGTTATCACAAGCACCACAGACACTATAATGTTGAGGGCTACCAGAAGTAAATGTCTACAGTGATAGACATCTGCACATCATGTGATATTGGCCAATTGGATGTATGGTGGGTGGGACAGGCCTCATGATGGGAGGCTCTTTGTCATTGTTTGTCTCTCTGTTCCCCACATCTCTGTTTGTGTATGTTTAACCTATTATAGTGTGTTGTCCTTCGATATATGTGTGTATTCCTATCCGATGTGTGGTACAAAGCTTGAATGGTGTGCAATGTGGTGTGTGTGCACAGAAATCTGCAATTGGCAGATATGTATAGTCCACTGTTGTTGTCAGACATGGGCTTCATTTCTGTAAGTGTGGGAGCATGCCCAGTATGACCCTTCTGTATTTTGTTTTCAGACATGGGCTTCATTTCTCTAAGTGTGGGAGCATGCCCAGTATGACCTTCTGCATTGAATGTGTGAATCCATTATAGGTAACTTGTACTCCAGTGCAGGAATTTGTGTTCTACACGTACAGCTAGCAATCTGTTTCTGCAGGATATCTGTAGATAGGTTGACAATATAGAGTCACAATGGGCAAAGGATAGTGGGGTACTGTAACTACTGTGTCTATGCTGCTTGTGCTACATGGTTTTGGTGTTAGCAGAGATATTCAGATGTATGTACTATTTTACACTGTGATGTATTATGTCATCAACTACTGACAGATATACTTATTTGCTCACAGTAATTTCCTGGGGAATACAAGACGAATGAAGCTGTGTCCAGTATTGTGGTCTGCAGCCTACATATTCTTGGGGTTCCTATTAGATGACCGAAGATGCATTCTATCGAATACGTCTTGGTCGAACTTAAAACAATGAAAAGGCAAAATAGCGAAGCAGCTTTTAAGCAAATTCTTTCCCAGGGAAATAATTCTCTTGGCCACTTCCATTACTTTGCCTTTTTTGGCACTGTAGTGCGATCTCAGAGTTGGTATATTTAAGTAGGGGGGTGTGGGGGCAAAGACCCCCACTTTATGTATTCTTTCAATTTTTGTTCTGAGCTTTCGAGACTGTAAGTTTTCGCTTACATTGGGTTGATTATTCATCGTTCGCTTTTTTAAGCATTCAATGATATAATATAGACCCTATTCTTGCACACTCATGCCATTCTGGAGGTGGAGCCACAGACACTTGCTGATGGATCCGTGTAAATGGTCCAGCACCTTGGTACTGTGGAGGCTGAGGATCCCCTGCTTGTACATCTATCAACGTGACAGAATGGCCATATCCAGCTGTGGCCATACCTCTCAGCTGTACAGATTCACACAGGTTACCCAGAGGCAGGGATCATATATCTGGTCAGTTCCCCTTCACATTGTGGTTTATGAGAAGGTTTTAGCAGCCCATTACTGGGTGTGCAGGCAGGGTTAGTATGGGCACACATCAGAGTTTCAGACTTCACACACTCCATGACGTCCATGCTTCTACACCCCCCCTCTGTTATTCTATCCTCTTCCTAACATTATGCGAACAATATCTGATAAGTATCCCTATAGTTATCCCTTCATCCCAGCAGTATTTAGGGGTTGGTCCACAGTTCATGCAGTAGGACATGGTGGGCATTTTACTGGGATTTGTCAATATGACCTTGCATTTGAGTTCTGTGGACTGTGTTATGTTGTTACTTGGGACCCTGTAAGATAGCACACATTGGCAGTACAGGTGAGGCACAGGCCTTTGACAGAGGACTGTAGGGCATTTGGTAGTGATGCAGGCCATCTGTAGCAGGCCAGTGTATTCTGTCACTCCTACAGTCCCAGGCTGCAAGCCACTGGATTCCCCTGTGGTGATAGGGTAGGTGTGTGAGGTGTTCATGGCAATAGTTCCTGTCCTTATTAATCCATTAGTGTGGATGCTGGCAGGGTGCTGGTTACAGCTAGGGACACACCTACATAGGACACCTCTTCAGCTTGCTGCATTCTGTGGGTATTCCTATACAGAAGTGGGGGGGTCATACTGTACTCATTCCCAACAGCAGGGATATGACCTGTGATGAACCTGTGGCTGATGGTGGGGTGAGTTGAGTGCATGTCTGATATGGAAGCTTCTTGCAGCTGACTCACAGATGTACCTGGGACATTCCCCTTATGCTAACTTGTGCGGGGACATCAGCAGTTTCTCATTACTTCATAACTGTGCCTTTTGTGGTCTGCCAGTGATTGGCCAGACTACATCAGTATGATTAGATCCTTGTTTTTGTCCACAAAGTGCCAGGACAGGCTTTAGTTCCCCTATGACCTGGACAACTATAATATGAGAATTAGAAAATAAATGAAGAAATGAATGAATTATAGAAATGTGTCACTGAAGCACAGCATATTCAAATCATGGCTTTTCCAAATATGGATATCTGTAAAGAAAATATGGGCTCTACTGTTCTACTGTCTAAGAAAGGTTAATATAATCCTTACTTTAAAATATCATACCCCAGGATTCAATAAAATCCATGTAGGCTTTGTGTAGAGCCTACACAGACTTTAGCTGTGTACATGGTCAGGGCTCCTCCCCGGTAGCATGCCATACATTTTAATTAAGGTGCACTGCAAGGGAGATCAAAGGCACACTTATATTGAATCCATGCAAGTAGCAGTGTAGAGGCTGTACCGTACTTGTGGACTGTCCAGGAAATGGTCTGGACAGGTAGTAAGCACAGGACAACAATGTCTTTTTAATTTTATGTATGTTTGTGCAGTGTGGTGCTTAGTGATGCTGAGCTGAACTTAAACATATGCATCTGACATCCGGTATATATTTAAAATAGAAACCATATGTAATCAATTGAATTGTCTTTTATGCATCTGACATCCGGTATATATTTAAAATAGAAACCATATGTAATCAATTGAATTGTCTTTTTCTTTTTATTATTTTTTGTTTCCTCTATGTTTGCATGGAACGGAGTGCTGCTTAACGATGCTGAGCAGTGCTTATACATATACACCTGACATCTGTTATATGTCTAAAAAGAGAAACCGGATGTATTTAATTGTTTAGTTCTCCATTACTTAGCAATGCACAACCCCGTGCAGTTTTGCTGAGCACCACTACCAGGTATTATAGTACTATCCAAGTGGCTAGACAGGTTGAGTGATGAAGCATAGTGTAGTAGGTCTTGGGTTTGTGTCCTGAGTACTCATATGCTTTACATTTATTGTTTTGAGAATAAGTCAGCTGACTGAAACATCACTGTAATATAAAATAAAAAATGGTATATTTAGCAAAGCTGCACGGTGTTAAGCTCCACTTAAACATGGGCAATGGACTACCCCATTTGCTCAGTGCTTAGCTTTGCTTAAATGGTTTGTGAGATGCTAAGTGACATGCCGCTTTTTGAAAGGTGCAGTATGATGTGTAACGGTGGGAATGCATACAATATAATGGCCAATTGACAGGAATTTTATACCATATTGAAGTTCTTACTCGGCTGTTCATATGCCTGGTGGTGGTGGTGGTGAAGGAGTGGGCTTTCGGGCAAAAAGTTGGGGTGTGCAGGAGTCCAGAGTGTTTGTTGGACTCCTGGTCTGAAACTATGATCCCCAGCTGCTGCAGGGAGAGTACCAGGGCTCATAATGTAAGTCTGAGGCCTGGGATTGGTTGGCTAGGTATCTTACCAGTTGGTCTCTGTGCCCTTCACAACCTGATGTCAGTGTCTCTTCAGACTCTAATAACAATGATGATGATGTCTAAAGTGAGGCACAGGTGGGGGTTGCAGGGGCTGAATCTGTCCCAGAGGTTTACATCCCTCTGTATGCTAATATAATGGATGGAGCAAGTAGACTGTATATTCTTTCTATGTATCTTTGTATCAAATCATCCTTCCTTAAACATAACAGTGATATCCAACAAGTTTATCATTTCAGGGGACATGTTGACATGAAAGGTTAAAAACTGGGTAGTCTTCTCTAATTCAGAGACAAAATTTACACAAAGTATCATTGTTTTCATTCAGCTTTATTGCTTTATAAAAGGTTTGTGGATGACATCTTTCTCATTTTCAACTCTACTCACTTCATCCGTTATCGTAGCATGCATCCCAAATATGTACATAACAGTGTTGTCTGTAGCCAATTTCTAAGAGCTAGTAGGCACACTACAAATGGAAACTTTTTAGAAAAAATACAGAATATGATTCTCACATGGGATAATTGGCTAGGCTTAAAATGGCTCACAAGGGCAGTTAGCCTAGTACTAATCTATGAACCTATGAACCTATGAGTATTCCATACTACACAGACAAATAATGTGCTGCTAACCTGTATGTACAATTTCAAAGGTATGTGCATTTGACAGTTACATTTTATATACTCTGTTTAGGGTACTTCCACCTGTGTACTGTGTGTATGTCTGGGCCCACATTCATGGCATGTCTATCTTTCATATGGTGACAGATATTACATCTGAACAATGAGTATGGATGACTGCTGCATTGGGTCTTGCTGAGATGCATTGCAGTTGTCAGAACATGGCCCTGTCATCAACACTACTGGCTACCAGGACACAACCCTCCATGCCTATATGCTAACCACTTCCACACAATATACAACACACAACAACCTAACACACAGAGCCCTGCATATTGTACATGTGCAACAATCTATCCTGCTAAATGGGCCAGGCACCACTGTTATAAAACCCACAAGTACATGTTACTACATTTCTACATAGGATTTCGGGGGGGGCATACCTGACAACTGTAAACATTTGCTATGACTGTACTGGTATTTCAGATAATCTGTTGGCTTCCATTTAGTTCTGTATTCTGACCTATCATGCAGACTAGAGGCATATCAGTGGAGTACAGATCTTAGGTTCTATTGACCTACATTTCAGTTTCAGACTTCTTACCCCTCAGAACTAACATCCAACTGCCTGACCTGTTGTAGTCTGTCTATGTAGGTCTGGAGGGGTGCTGTTCTCCATTGCCATTAACTGGAGGCCTTAGCACAGCCTTTCGTTGTGGTCATCTACACCTGTCCTGCTGGCTGAGACTGTTGATGGGTATGTGAGCCTCACTGATATGAATGTGTGTGACCTATGGACACACATTTGGCCCACCACATGTCCTGCAGTGGGATTTGTCACCTTATCTAGTACTGCCTACTTTGTTGACACCAGTATTTGTTATGGATTTCATGCTATCCATATAGGTGTCTACTATCTGCTGCCATCCCATTCAGCCACCCAATTCCCTTGCTTGCTCACATCCATACCATAGATACAAGTAGCAGAACATACTACTCCATTCAGCAATTGATAGGGAGAGTGATTGTGTCAGTATTGAGGATGGTGCTGGAGAGCTGACTATGTCAGATGCACACAGTACACTCCCTATACATGGAAAGCACAGGTAGTGTCTTGTTTGGCATCCCTTTTACTGTATGTGTGAGTAAGAGAGAGGTCTCATTCCCTGGGCTCCTACCATGTCAGTGTATGTGCTATGTGTTGCCTCTTTGCCAAAGCCTGGGCATACTGAGCACACCTCCTTCTGCCTACAGGGGCAGGCTCAGGTTGTTCCTCCTCCAAGTCACTCTGTGCCTGTGCTGGCCTTGGCAATGGTGGGGGGGCTGTGTGATCATGCCTCGTGCTGTTCCTGCTGCAGCTGTTTCGGCAGGATCATATCGTGTAGCATGGCACATACAATGAAAAATTATGTACATGTAGCTGGAGAGTACTGCAAGGCTCCACCAGATATGACCAGGCACCGTAACTGTAACTTGAGCATCCCAAACACATGCTCTTTTATGATTCTGGTTTGTGCATGTGCCTCATTATGGAGTTCTTGTTCAGGTGTGTGTGCATTTCTGATGGGTATCATCAGCCACGGCTCCAGTGTGTAACCAGCATCCCCCACTAGGTGGCCATATGGGATGTCCCCACTGGCAAATCTCTGGTACAGCTGTGTCATATGCCTGATGAGGGAGTCATGATAGCTTCCAGGGCTGCCAGCACACACATTCATTATAATGACCTGGGCATCCCACATGACCTAGCAGTTGATGGAAGGGAAACCCTTGCAGTTTATGTAGACCCTACCCCACTCACTGTGTGGTGCTTTGATGTGTATGTGCATGCAGTCTATAGCACCCACTACCTCAGGGTATTCTGCTATTTGGTGGAAGAGATGCATGTTGCTGGTCAATGCCTCATGGGTGATGTGGAAATATATGTGCTCACCGGCATGTGCTGACATGGCATCCAGGAACTGGTGAAGTACCCTGGATGCTGATGCCTGTGAGATCCCCATGATATCCCCAGTTGACCTTTGGGATGTATCTTTAGCTAGTATTCTTAAGCCTACACATACTTTGGTATCCACTGGAATGGGTTCCCTTCTGTTGGTTCTGTGTGTGAGGTGTGGTTGGCACAGCTCAACAATTTGCTGTAGGATGTCCATGTCCACCCTGTAACACTCCACTATCTCCAGCTCATGTAGCCCCTGGTAGGTTACCCTGGAACTGTACACACTTCTCCTTCTCCTCACTGTGGGTTGGTTGTTAGCATTCTCATCCTAATCACCCTCAGCCTCTTCCACATATTGATGTATGAGAGCGACAGCAGCCCCTATCATTTTGTTAGTTTTCTTAGGTAAAATTTCCCCGTCTGTGTACACCAGTGGTGTAGAGTTTGTGGGAAAAACCAGAGTGAAAGTTGTTTGCATAGTTTATAGTAGTGTTCCGGGGTTGTGTTGGGCTGCTGCCTGTGTAATTGCCTGATTCTGATACATTTCACCTGCTAGCTATGGTAGTTCTCCTTGATTACCTTCCTACTGCTGTTTTCCTTTTCCATTGCCTTCCTGTTTAAGCCCCGAGGCACGCCATGCAAACCCAATGCTCAGATGTGAACAGAGCTGCTGCTTCCTGTTTTTTTTTTTTTTTTTTTTGTGTTTAAAACCCGGTGCGCAGCACCCGTTTAGGGAATGTAAACACTGCTAGGCAGCCTCAGACATACCCCCTTCCTTAGCTTTGCTTAGCTAAGGTCAAACATGGGCCACTGTGGTCCAATAAGCTTACAGCAGTCATGACATTCCCCCTCATGAGGTCTAGCTCTTAGGCTTAGACCATGCACCTATACAGTTGGGTGCAAGCTAGCACTGAGGGGAAATCTGTGGTTCAGTATCATTCCCCTCATTTGCATAAAACTGACTGCTAATGCACGGTTACAAAACTGACACTCAGCCTTCCCCCTTAGCAACCACTATTTCATGGTCTTGTTGTGTTATGCATGCCATTGACTATTAGGGCAAAATGATGATTTTGGTTTAAAAGCTTATTTCCAGCTTTTTGCCTTATTTTTGGGCCGATCCCATTTGTGCACCACTGCCCTAGGCTTAAATTCTGAAATCGGCCAAAAAAAAAAGTTCTTTTTTTATAATTTTGAAACTATTTTTCATGCCTATGGCCATATACTTGGTCATTGGCGTGCCTAACCCTTATAATACATGCTATTTTTATGAGCTGTCATGCCTCCATTTTGTAGTTTGCAGAAATGTATTCAGCTACTGGCTGAATACATTTCTGTAGTCTACACTATTACTGTCTGGTCACCTGCCTGCTTCTTGGATCACTAATTAACCTCATTTGCATGGTTTTCACCAGCAAATGAGGTAATTAGCATACAGGGGCTGTGTCCATGCAGGAATAGTGCAGGACCGCTCATGCACGTCCCAGGAGCTCGTTCTTGGATTGCATGTTGGCCATATTGCCTGCAGCAGCTCTTGCACTATTCCTGCACACCGTGCAGAGCTTGCTGAATCCTGGGGAGGAATATTCTTCAAAAATAAGGACAGATGAGAGGTCTTAATGAATGCAGCCAAACCTCATGTTCACCCATCACTGCAGAGGTACATGCTCGGGAGTTTGTCAGTCAAAACCAAAAATGATTCAGTAAAGTTTTGTGTTTGTTCATGTAGTGAGCCTTAAAGGTACTAAAAAGGCTTCAAACCCTGCACTCTCCCACCTTCTATAGGAGATCTTAGTTCTCTGGACCACCACTAGACACTAAGGATATCATGAGTGTAATATCAAAAGTTTAAAAAAAAAAGAAATTGAAAAGGGGTTAAGTCTTCAAATACTGCACCCTTAATACAGTAAATATCATCATTAATCCACTATGCTTACAGACACGTTAGCATAGCAAGTTTTTTTATTATATAATATGGATATCAGGCATTATTTAATGCCTGCAGCAGTTTGCAATTTAAGACAGAGAGGCACAGGGCACATAAAAACATAACTCTTAACCTCTTATTGCAACAAATGTAGACAAAGCCAAAACTAATGTTAGGACCAAGAAACACAATCAAGGACAGATTTTAATCATTTCTCCTGTAATCTTAGAAAGTTGCTAGAGTATTTTACATTAGTATGCATTTGCTGAATGATATGAAGTCTGAAACTCTAATGTCTGGCACTGAAGTGTAATCAGCCATAAGGGCTGTGTGCATGTGCATGTGTGTGTGTTTTTGAATGTGTGTATTGTGTGTCGGAGAGTTAAATGAGGGGGGGTGCCTGTGCTAACAAGGTGCATCATTAGACATTGTCAACTACAGTAGGGAGTAGTGATCTGCACTCATGGTTGTTAACAGCGATTCAGAAACATGAAAATTAGCTGATAATGAGGTCTTTTCTCATTAGGCTGTGTCTCTTAACTGCAAAATACCATATCATGGAAACAGTGCCTTTCTACAGTAGCCCTTAACACAAATGCTGGGGTTCTTTATGAATCCGTAATAATGCAGACATATTTTTATTAATGTGGCTATAGCCAGAACTGTGCCATTTTATTTCTGATAAATAAAAATATACAGTAAAGATGGCAGATTGCTTCAGTAATTAGTATTGCTATCTCACAGGAGGAGGTTTTCTAGACTGAGTTTTGGCTGGGTCACCTTCTATGGTTAATCTTCATATACTTCTTTTTCCATGACAGTTATCTCTGGGTGTTTCAGTTTCCTTCTTCTTTCAAAAAAGATGATACAGTCGGTTGGTTAGAAATTGTCCATATAGTTTGCAAATGCATACATGGTGAGAATTCTACAACAAACTACTACCCAGTCCAGAAAGAGCTTCATTTTCTTATGTTTACTGGCTGTTAGGATAAGATATGGCATCCATGCAGTCCAGGAAAAATGAAGTGGGTTATTGGAAAATAGATGGATAGATGGATGGATTGATGGCCAGAGATCTGTAATGGCTGCATAAAATATTACAGTTACTGAAGAGTTTTGCAATTTTACCTGCATTTTGCCATTTTTATATGTGTTCATTTTATCTTTACTTGAGAGGTGAATTTCTTGTCATTCATGTCTCAAGCACATAATTAGTCAGTAAGGATCGGTAGCTCACTCATAATCCTCTGTTACTGTAGGTGATTTTAACCTAACTACCTACATCCCCTGAGAAATGACACTGCTGAATTCCTAGTCAATAAAAACCTTATGCAGTTAGTCAATTATGCTATTTGTCCAAATCTCTGAAACAACAATCACTCCCTCCTAGATCTGCTAATCACTAACAATACTCCCATCATCTCCAGTGTATCTGTTTATAAATCCTCTTTCAGCAATCATCCCCTAATAATCCTCCAAATTATCCATCAGTCATTAAAACTGCTCAGAAACTAGTTATCTTCATAACCAGATCTAGCATCAGTACAATCTCAAAAAGTACCTAGCAATGTTCGACTGATCTCCCATTCCCAACTTATAGAACCCCAAGTCAGCTGCTACAGCTCGTATACATACCTCCTTTCAACTTCAAGATAAATTCTTCCTTCTGAAATAGCGCCTTTTCAAATATAAGAAAAAACTTGGCAACTTCTGAACTGAAAGGGTATGCTCAAACTTAGGGACAATGCATGGTCTTCATGGAGACAAAACCCTTCACAAGAAAATTGTACTGCCTTTACGTTCTAGGTCAACTAGCGAAGCAAGCCTTAAACAGACAAAAAAAAACAACTATTTCAGAAACAAACAGCTTGATCTACTAGGGAAACCCAAGCATTTCTGTCAGGAAATAAACTTTTCACAGGCTGAAAATCCATAGGTCCTGCCTCCTCTCCTATCACCATCCAGAGATCTCAAGGGCAACTCTCAGCATCCAACATTCTAAAGGAATTCAGACACCTCCCTAGTACTTCAACCTCTACCTCTCTCCCACAACTCATCCAGACCCCCCCTCCTTTTAGTGCTGTCTTCTATTAAAAAATATTCACAAAGACCTTGATCCCCGAACAGCAAACATACCCCTGGCTGCATGCCCTGGTGTAGACAGTCTACTCTCTTGGTTTATATCATTCTATAAAGACTTCCTTATCATACCTCTTCTCCATGTTTATAACCTCTGCTTAACTTAAAATACAGTCCCAGGTATATGAAAAATGGTTCTTGTCAGGCCCCTTCTCAAATAGGCTCAGCCGGAAACCATATCCCTCTTCTGTACTATCTCCATCATCCACTACACTTTGGAAAATAATTGAAAACATAATCTACAACCAACTGTCCACTTACATCCAACAGTGCCACCTCTTCACTCATAAACAACATGGATTCTGGACAGGCCTGAGCATAATGACAGCACTATTGTCACTTACATATGAAATTCTTCTCAACATGGATAAAGGAAACCTTTCAGGAGCTCTCTTCACGAACCTTACCAAAGCTTTTGATCTTATTGGCCACTTCCTGTACCTTCACCCCCTCCAAGAAATTGGGGTTAACTTCAACACTATCACCTGGTAACAATACTCCTTAATAAATAGGTACCCCTTACCAGAGTAGTACATCAGGGATCCTTACTTCTCCCACTGTTGTTTTTAATCTTTATTAATGGAATACCTTCTGATCTCCATAACATTCCTTTCACACGTTATGCAGATGACATGGTTATTTTTCAGTTAAGTTCCTAACATTCATCTATTCAAACCCCATTAGAGTTTGACCTCCATTCCCTTAATTGTTGGCTAAGCAACCATAAGCTACTCCTAAACCCCTTCAAAACAAAACATATGATATTTGGTACTTAACAGTTGAAAGAAGCTCCTTAAAATCTCAACATCACAAATGTCAATGGTTTCCCATTAGAAACAATCGCATCCTTTAAATACTTAGGTTTGTGGCTAGACCCGTTTTTTAACTTCTAAGGTCACATTGAAAACATCAAAAAAAGATCAGTTCTCTTATATTCTAGTCCTGCAAAATATCTCACTTTTTCTTCTCACCAGCTACAGCTGCAGCAGGTGAAGGAGTCCTCCTTGCTCATCTTGAATACGAACTCTCTATCATAGCCACATCCTCTAAAAAAAACTCATCTACTCTACAGGCCATTAAAAATAAACTCTGCTCATTCATTTGCAGTTCTCCCCCTCAGGAACACCACTGCATCACCCTCTCCACATTCAAATGGTTGCTAGTCTCTTACAGAGCTGAGCTACATCTACGGTCTCTTATTTTCAAATTGCTTCAACCAGATGCCTTCCCACCTCTTGCAGCCAAATTCCTTAATAAAACCACCCAGCCAAAACTCCTGCAACCTCTCCCAATTAACTCCCTCACCCCAGACACTCCAAACCAAACTGCACTGTACCGACCATTCCTTCTTCATTCTTGAACTCAGACTCTGACAATACCCCCACCCCTGCCTAAAAGACATGTCTTTTTTTCCCACTTTCAGAGCACAACTGAAAAGACACCTCAGTCAGAAATTTGACTGCAAGTACTTTTCAACTGAATGAATAACCTATCTCCCTCCTCACCTGCATCACTCCTACTTCAACCCTTTCTTCTAACCTGCTGCTTCACTCTCATATTTACTATTAGAATTAATTCAATTTTGATTTTCTACTCTTTTAATAATATTTACACATTGTTTCAATTGTTTATGGGATTATCTATCTTTTGTGATTACTCTGTGAATTTATTTTGTTTTATTTTTTGAGAATTTCTTCACACCTGAGCTTTGCCTGCAAATCGTCTATTGTGATCAGTGTATTAGTGCAGTAAACAGCGTAAATGAAATACGTGTTGCACTTGTACAAGTATGGAAACAATAATCAGTCACATCCCTAGGAAGGTCTTCTCTCCATCATTAAATATGGAAATGGTACATTAGTTTGCAGTATATGAAAAGACAGAATCTCTTAGGGACATAGAGTTAATGATGGGGAAAATGGAGCAGCACGTTGAAGCAAATGATAAAATGGAAGAAGTCAAAGGCATGTAAATTAAGGATTACTGCAGACACTTTGGTGTCCTGGCAGGAGGAATTAGAAAATGGAATGCACTGGGAAAACTTTCAATTACCAGGCCTATTAGAGGGAACAACTGAAGAGAATACAGTTACATTCATTGAGAGGTGGCTCTGGGACTTAAAAAGAGACACAGCAGGTATCAATTGCAAATCAGCCAAAGTAAGGCAGGCCCAGGTAGAGAGTACTGTAATTGACTATAAAATTACATTCTTTCAGATGGAAGGAACAGATAGTGAGGCAAGTGACCATTAAAAGAGGAATTTAGTTAAATGGGGCAGAGTTTGAATGGTTTTTCCATAGTCATTAGGGCTCTTCTGCTTAGATGCTGATTATGGAAGATGCAAAGACTGCTATTTAAAAAAAATGTCCCTAAGACTGTGGCACCATAGCACAGAAGAATGTAGGCCTGATAACAGTCCTATTGACCAAAGTTCAGGCAGTACTCTAGAGGGCTACACATTGCACTGGGAAGTAAAGGGGATTGAGTGAGCAAAGATGGGAGGAGGAAGTCAGTCTCTTCCACTGCAGTGCTGACACTCTTCTAGTGAAGGAGGGGTTTACAGTGCTGAGGACCATGAATAAGTTCTTGACAATAACCATGCCAGACTTACATGGGAGCTCTGGAGCTGTGCATGTCATTCAGCTAGGTGGAGATAAGGAAAAAAAGTCTGTTGCAAATGACACCTCATAGATGTGTGTGACTATTGAGGATCATGATAAATATTCAACAGCAGTTTGTCTAGCAGCTCTAACAGGCAGTACTATGAATTGATATCTATGAAACCCAGATTCAGTAAGCATTAACTGCACTTTGCTCCACTGTTGTGCAGCTCAGGGGTTAGTGTATATAAGGAGTGAGAGTACGGGATTGCAGGGGGCAACCCCATATGGTAATTCATTACTTTCATTTATATATTTTTTTCAGTATTGTCAATGCCTGAATTGAAATGAATGACTCTTGTCCTCTCTCTCTTGCATAGACAACAGAATAGACACCGTAAGTTTTTCCCATCTAGAAGGAGGTGAAGACCCCTAACACAAGATGATGTGTGTTGCTAAGTCATATGGGTAATGGGTGGAAAAATATGTTCATGACACCTCCAGGAAAGGGGATGCACTTCATGTTTAGGGAGGTCCTAGAGTTAATTTTTCCGAGTGTTGTAGTGTATAGTGGAGATTTTTTCCTTTGATCATCTCTGTAAAGTACCGTTTGACCTAATGTGATCAAATCCACTTCATGAAGCAAGCTGAAGAACATTTATTCCACTTGAAACAGGACTCTCCTTTCTTTTAATTAAAACACCTTCATTAAATTATCAGTTAAGAGACAGCCAAACATTCATTAATAGAAAAGAAAATAATACAGTTTTTTTTCATTTATATACAATATATCACATATCTTTTTTTCTAATAGTCATCAGTCCATCATTACATAAACTGATGAATTTCTACCTTCTTTTAAACTTCACTTCACCTCCTACTGAACATTGCTCTGCATGTATTGTTCCAACAATTTCCATTTCTTGCTGCATAATTTGCTCCTTGTGTTTTCTAAAGATCCATGTCCTAGTCCTTTATCTGTTTTATAATAATCAATAGTGCAAAAACAGTTGGTTTAGACATTGATTTCCATTTTCTAGTAATTGATTTTTGGCAGCAACGTAATTAAACTTAAAAGGCCTTACTATGTCTAGCAATTCAGATCCAGAACCCAGCTCAAAAAAATAAAACAAAATCATATCCTTAGTTACAGCTATTTGCTCATTAACTATTTCTGACAGAATACTCTGTAGGGAATTTCTAAAATTTGCCAATCCCAAAACACATGTTCCCAGATGAAAAGCAGAAAAACGGCAGCAGCGGAACTATAGCAACACTGTTTTTATTGTAGATAAAGTAAGCACTCGTCGGTACTCCACCAACTTCATTAGACAAGTGACATAACATGTAGTTGCAGTTTAAATACTTCCCAACTGCCATATCAATTACACAATTAAAACCATTTTTTTAAAAATTAAAGAGATATTCCCAGAAAAACATTTTGCAACACAGAACACCAAAGTGGGAATAAAAAACTACATTACTAGTGCTGTAACACAATAAAATATACATGAGTTCTTTACATTAGCAGAACATTGCAAAAGTCTTTATCATAATAAGAAACAGAAAAATATATGGTTAAAAACAGAAAAATATATGGTTAAAATCAGTCAACCAGTATGACAACAGTATTACATAGTCAAAGTTTTTGTCCCTTTTCTGTATACCTATTTGTGTCCTAAAATTCTTCATCCAAAACTTTGATGCGAACCAACACCAATAGCCACAAATCTGGCTCTACTCCACTATGCTTATGTTTAAATGAATTAAGTTGGAAGTTTATAGCCGTTGTTAGAGCCCAAACCCAATATTTTAAGAAGACTTACACCATATATTGTGATCCTAATAAAGCACCAAAAATACACTAAAAATACGTAGTGTATAATGCAAATAGTGCTATAAATGTAGTTGTGTTAGTAATGTTATTAAATTAAACAAGCCATAGTTAAAATAGCCTTATCTATTTAAAGCCTTAAGTTTGAGAAGACATTTAATAGAAATGTAATCATTAAGCCCTGAGGGCACATGAGCTGTGGTACGTGCACCTGCCATCTCAATTTACATTCCTCCAGTCTGAGTTCACAAGGCCCACCCCTAATATTGTGTTCTACCTGTTGTAGTACCATAATCTAAAATTGATGGTTGGGGTGTTCTGTGATGTGTCTCACCAAGGCTTGGTAGTGTTGTTCTTCCCAATACAGTAGGTATTTTCATATACCCTTTTTTTAATTTTTCTCTCCGTTTGCCAATATAGTATGCAGGTATCACAGGAGACACACATTGCTGCATAGACAACACCTTGGGATACACAATTAAACCTACCACTTGTATGATATTCTTTATCCCTTAGTCTAACCTTATTTGTGGTTCTAATGAATCTGCATTGTGGGCATCTGCCGATTCTCGCCATACCAGTACCTCTTTTATTTACCTTATTTCTCTCCACTAGGGTTTTTAAGTTAGGCCCCTTTGAAAGGTCATGAGAGATAGTTGTCCCAGTTTGTAAGTCTGGTATCTTCGTTGATAAGGGACCAGTTTTTGTTATGTATGTCACTAATATGTGTGGCATCTAGGGAAAATGTTGTGATGAACCTACTACTTGTGCTGTCATTACTGTGATCCCTAATCACTGCATCATTAACTGCCCATTCAGTGTGCTCCTGCTCATACCCTTTACAAACAATTGGGTGGAAGTGACCTACCACTTTTTCCTGTCAACTTCTCAAAGATGTTATCGAGGATCCCCAATGTGTAACCTCTTTTCAAAACATAGACTTCAGTAATGTACATTCATCTATAAATTCAACATAGCAGGAGATCATTCTAGCAGCCCTAACCCCTTGCCCTTTCACAATTGCCTTTTTCTGATGTAATGGGTGGCTGCTGGTAAAATGTAAAAAGGCATTAGAATAAGTGGGCTTATGTAGATAGTTGTTCTATATCTTTGGTTCAAACTATCTTTACTTAGAAGTACATCCATGGGGGAAATAGAAATGGTGCTAATGGTATGGACGGCCGGCATCAACTGGGTGCCATGCAGAGACTGTTACCAACTACTACACATAATCAAACTAGGAACGGACTACTTCTCAACACTAATAATTTTTTAAAAGACATTGCCTTCTTTGGAAACAACCTGGGAGACACAATTGGAGCCAACAATGAATCTAACTTCGTAAGTGCACAACTTAATTTGACAATAAGTTGTACAAATGCTGTAAGCTCTAATTGGAGGTATCTTACCTGCAGGAATGTATAAACAAGAAAGTTGTCCCTAAAGGACTTATATAATATGATGCTCTACAATGCAGTATGATACAATGCAATTCAGCACTGCTCTATAAAGTTCAAGACAGTACGGTCCATTATAGCTTAGTTCAGTACAGCACAGTGTAGTAGAGTTTTGTAAGTATCAGCTGAACAGCAGGCTCAAATGCTATAGGGCAATAAACCAATAGATGTTCATACTATAAGAATGCATGAGCAACAGACAGGAATGCTATATAGGGAGATAAATACATTGCCTATTTATTAGTGTTTGACTATGCAACATGTAATGATGCCACAGCACAATAATCAACAAGTATTAGATAACAACTGTTTTTAAAACTTTATATGGTGGTTAATACTACAGGCAAAATATCCCAAGATTCTATGAGGTGGATATGCTCTAAATACAGAGCAGAAAAGTAGAAGAAATATAGCAAGGTATGTGAAAATATCACAGCAAGCCACCATATAACACGACAATATATAACCAGCTACAACAAGGATACAATACAGCAGAGCAGTAAGCAATTAGCTACCACTGCAGCCACTAACAGTGAGTGCTACCAGATAGCAATGCCAATCCAAAGTCACCATCGAGGAAGATAGTCACTAACCACTCACCAAGACATTCAGGCACAGCTAGCTGCAACATTATGCTATGATGTACTAGTGTAGGAAATAGGGGTTGGGGAGAACAGGACAAATACCAAGACAAGTTCTTGTTGCTGTCATGTTCACTCTGGAATTGTATTGTATATCCTATATACCTGCTGCTGTAAGTTGTTGTTGTCTTTCGGCTTTTCCCGGTTAGGGGTCGCCACAGTGGAACTCCGGTTCGCTAATGATTGGCAGTAGATTTTCACAGTGCCGAGTTGCCAGCTCAAAGCCCAACCCTCAACAAAGGCACACCCATTCACGCATGTCTTTCGGAACATCACTCGACCCACGGGGAGGACATGCAGACTCCACACAGAAGGCACTCCCCAAGACACTCAGCCTGAAAAATCGAACGGAGAACCTCTTGCAGTGAGGGTAAACACGTTCACACCACTGCAGAATGCATACCTGCTGCTGTAAGTAATTTCAGAATATTATGAGACTGTTTTTCAAGTTAAACCTAGTAGCAGTAGTAGAATTCAGAGGTTTGCCATATCTCAGTCCAACACATATGGGAGGATATCTGCAAACACACCACGTTATTAGCAGATGAGAAGCTCACACAGGCCAGTAAAAGTTAATACTGCTACATAACCAAAACTATTTCAAGCCAGAAATAGTAGCAGCAATAGTTCTTTCTCTAATGAGAGGGCAACCCACTAGACCAGCGTCATATGCAAATGAACACAGCACAGCACAGAACAGGATTTTTAAATCAGTACTAGTGTACTGTAATATATAAAGTAAGTAAAACATTACTTCTCCAATGTTATTGGATTGTTTTTCAAGTCAAATCTGATAGCAAAGTTCAAGGCAAGTTTACTGTATTACAGTCCAGCACAATAAAGTGCCAGCATATGCAAATACACCAAATTTAAAAACATCATTCAGTAAAAACTACAAGAAAAATCTAGCCAAGTTAGAGGTTTTACTATGTGATACCTTAAACCTCCTGTAATAGCGGCCCATCGAGATATATGCAAATTAACCCTTAAGGATATCATATTTTTCAGCTATATGACTTCTGAATGTTCATGAATTTTTACTTTTTCTTTTTAAGTCTGAGTAGATACATTGCGGCCAATGACCCAAACCTCACTAGCTGTGGACATGCATGTTTCAGCCTTCTTATGACTTTTGTTGAAGCTACAGTAAGAGTACATAAGTGGACTGTTTGGCTACACTTTAGAAACACAGGGTTTTTAAACCCAGCTGATGTTCATAACCATTAAGGTGTCTGCAAAAGTTTTAAAACACACCACAAGAGCACACAGGCTTGGTATATTAACTAATAATATTCCACACCAGAAAACAATGGCAGCATATAGCCCTTTCCTTCATGGGGACTCAATTAGACCACTTCTTAGAAGCAAAGGCAACAGAACAAACTTAATCTTCACTTAGTACACTGGTATTGGTGTAAATAACTAAAAAAAATACATTACCTACTAGATGTTATGTGAGACTATTTTCAAGTGAATTCTGATGACAGAGTTCAAGGCAAGCGAGCATCACAGTCCAACAGTATACAGGCATTATTCATAAATATACTAGGATTATTAGAACAAAAGAGCATATGTTTTCTAATTAAATGTAACATTGCCATGTGGATCAGTAGCAATTCAAGTGTAAACAGCAGTATTTCCTTCATTAGGTAAAAAATCAGCCAGGCTAGTTTCAGATGCAAATTATAACAATATAAAATAAGACGGAATCAGCACTATATACTGTTTTGACTGCTGCTTTTCTATAGGATCCTATTGAAAATGGGTTGCAGCTCAGGTGACAACTGGTTTTGAAAAAGTAAATAAAATAAGTAAACTGTTGGTATACTGCCAGTCTTTGCTTTGGATCAAAGCCCCAGAACACTACATCTCCCTTGTAATGTTTTTTTAGAATCTCTAAATACATTGTCATTACCTTTTGCTACTGTAATTGCACAGGTGTGTAAAGTCTTGAATTTAGGACTGCAGGTGATATACAGTGCTTAGTGGTCCTATCTTCAGCTGCATGGTCTTGGATTTGATCCTGTAAGGTAGATGTTGGCTGGGTGGTTTTGAATGGTTTTCCATAGTCATTAGGGTTCTTCTGCTTAGATGCTGATTATGGAAGATGCAAGACTGCTATTTTAAAAAAAATGTCCCAGACTGTGGGCACCATAGCATTGTGAAGAATGTAGGCCTGATAACAGTCCCATGACCAAAGTCTAGGTAGTACTCTTAGAGGGCTACGACGTAATTGGGAAGTAAAGGACTGAGTAAGCAAAGATGGAGGATAGTCAGTCCTTCCACTGCAGTGCTGACACTCTTCTAGTGAAGGGGCTCAAGAGGCTGGAGGACCTGGCGGAATAAGTTCTTGACAATAACTATGCCAGACTTACATGGGAGCTCTGGAGCCATGTCATCTTAGCCAGGTGGAGATAGACAAAGCCTGTTGCAAATGACACCTCATAGATGGTGTGTGACTATTGAGGGATCACGATAACATTCAACAGCAGTTTGTCTAGCAGCTCTAACAGGCAGTACCATGAATTGATATCAAGGAAACCAAGATTCAGTAAGCATTAACTGTACTGCCTCCACTGCTGTGCAGCCCAGGGGTTAGGTGCATATATGAGTGAGAGTAATGGACTGCAGGGGCAACCCATATGGTAATTCATTACTTATTTATATTTTTTTCAGTATTGTCAATGCCTGAATTGAAATGAATGACTCTTGTCCTCTCTCTCTTGCATAGACAGCAGATTGTGGTTAATATAAGTTTTTCCCATCTAGAAGGAGGTGAAGACCCCTAACACAAGATGATGTGTGTTGCTAAGTCATATGGGTAATGGGTGGAAAAATATGTTCATGACACCTCCAGGAAAGGGGATGCACTTCATGTTTAGGGAGGTCCTAGAGTTATTTTTTCCGAGTGTTGTAGTGTATAGTGGAGATTTTTTCCTTTGATCATCTCCGTAAAGTACCGTTTGACTTAATGTGATCAAATCCACTTCATGAAGCAAGCTGAAGAACATTTATTCCACTTGAAACAGGACTCTCCTTTCTTTTTTTAATTAAAACACCTTCATTAAATTATCAGTTAAGACACAGCCAAACATTCATTAATAGAAAAGAAAATAATACAGTTTTTTTTCATTTATATACAATATATCACATATCTTTTTTTCTAATAGTCATCAGTCCATCATTACATAAACTGATGAATTTCTACCTTCTTTTTAAACTTCACTTCACCTCCTACTGAACATTGCTCTGCATGTATTGTTCCAACAATTTCCATTTCTTGCTGCATAATTTGCTCCTTGTGTTTTCTAAAGATCCATGTCCTAGTCCTTTATCTGTTTTATAATAATCAATACTTCAAAAACAGTTGGTTTAGACATTGATTTCCATTTTCTAGTAATTGATTTTTTTGGGAGCGTAATTAAACTTAAAAAGGCCTTACTATGTCTAGGCAATTCAGATCCAGAACCCAGCTCAAAAAAACAAAACAAAATCATATCCTTAGTTACAGCTATTTGCTCATTAACTATTTCTGACAGAATACTCTGTAGGGAATTTCTAAAATTTGCCAATCCCAAAACACATGTTCCCAGATGAAAAGCAGAAAAAGCAGCGGAACTATAGCAACACTGTTTTTATTGTAGATAAAATAAGCACCCTGTACTCCACCAAATTCATCAGACAAATTACATAACATGTAGTTGCAGTTTAAATACTTCCAAACTGCCAAATCAATTACACAATTAAAACCATTTTTTAAAAAATTATAGAGATATTCCCAGAAAAACATTTTGCAACACAGAACACCAAAGTGGGAATAAAAAACTACATTACTAGTGCTGTAACACAATAAAATATACATGAGTTCTTTACATTAGCAGAACATTGCAAAGTCTTTATCATAATAAGAAACAGAAAAATATATGGTTAAAAACAGAAAAATATATGGTTAAAATCAGTCAACCAGTATGACAACAGTATTACATAGTCAAAGTTTTTGTCCCTTTTCTGTATACCTATTTGTGTCCTAAAATTCTTCATCCAAAAACTTTGATGCGAACCAACACCAATAGCCACAAATCTGGCTCTACTCCACTATGCTTATGTTTAAATGAATTAAGTTGGAAGTTTATAGCCGTTGTTAGAGCCCAAACCCAATATTTTAAGAAGACTTACACCATATATTGTGATCCTAATAAAGCACCAAAAAATACACTAAAAATAAGTGTATAATGTAAATAGTGCTATAAATGTAGTTGTGTTAGTAATGTTATTAAATTAAACAAGCCATAGTTAAAATAGCCTTATCTATTTAAAGCCTTAAGTTTGAGAAGACATTTAATAGAAATGTAATCATTAAGCCCTGAGGGCACATGAGCTGTGGTACGACCTGCCATCTCAATTTACATTCCTCCAGTCTGAGTTCACAAGGCCCACCCCTAATATTGTGTTCTACCTGTTGTAGTACCATAATCTAAAATTGATTTTGGGGGGTTCTGTGATGTGTCTCCCAATTGGGTTTTTGTTCTTCCCAATACAGTAGGGATGTTCATATACCCTTTGTTTCATTTTTCTCCGTTTGCCAATATAGTATGCATCACAGGAGACACACATTGCTGCATAGACAACACCTTGGGATTCACAATTAAACCTACCACTTGTATGATATTCTTTATCCCTTAGTCTAACCTTATTTGTGGTTCTAATGAATCTGCATTGTGGGCATCTGCCGATTTCGCCATACCAGTACCTCTTTTTTTTACCTTATTTCTCTCCACTAGGGTTTTAAGTTAGGGCCCCTTTGAAAGGTCATGAGAGATAGTTGTCCCAGTTTGGTAAGTCTGGTATCTTCGGGTAAGGGACCAGTTTTGTTATGTATGTCCCTAATATGAGTGGCATCTAGGGAAAATGTTGTGATGAACCTACTACTTGTGCTGTCATTACTGTGATCCCTAATCACTGCATCATTAACTGCCCATTCAGTGTGCTCCTGCTCATACCCTTTACAAACAATTGGGTGGAAGTGACCTACCACTCTTTTCCTGTCAACTTCCTCAAAGATGTTATTGAGGATCCCCCAAAGTGTAACCTCTTTTCAAAAACATAGACTTCAGTAATGTACATTCATCTATAAATTCATCATAGCAGGAGAACATTCTAGCAGCCCTCACCCCCTTTCCCTTCTCAATTGCCTTTTTCTGATGTAATGGGTGGCTGCTGGTAAAATGTAAAAAGGCATTAGAATAAGTGGGCTTGCGGTAGATAGTTGTTCTATATCTTTGGTTCAAACTATCTTTACTTAGAAGTACATCCATGGGGGAAATAGAAATGGTGCTAATGGTATGGACGGGGCCCCTCAACTGGGTGCCATGCAGAGACTGTTACCAACTACTACACATAATCAAACTAGGAACGGACTACTTCTCAACACTAATAATTTTTTAAAAGACATTGCCTTCTTTGGAAACAACCTGGGAGACACAATTGGAGCCAACAATGAATCTAACTCGGTAAGTGCACAACTTAATTTGACAATAAGTTGTACAAATGCTGTAAGCTCTAATTGGAGGTATCTTACCTGCAGGAATGTATAAACAAGAAAGTTGTCCCTAAAGGACTTTGCCAATGGCAATATCCAGTAGGACTTGTTAATAATTCTACTTTCCACAAGGAATTGATTGTATTATTTGACCAACAAGGTTTTGATTTTCTGGCTTTACTAATCCAGCATTATGGAACACAGATTTTTGTTTTAAAATCTGAACTGGAACTATTAGAACACACTATCATTAACAACAATGACTTTGATAGATACAAGTATGACTACACCTATCTTTTCTAGCATCAAGGCTAGTTTAAACAAAGTAATAGAAACAAAAAAAAATGCTTGCAAGGGACATTCATGATTATGGGAGAGGCACTGCCTACCCTCCATCCCCTCCATTGTATAACACTAACACTAACGAGGAGAGCTTTGGTTTAAGGGACTCCCTCGATAATGGGGCTGCAAGTTTTAGTCCAGAGCACATCAACAGTGGTGCCTCTACACCGGGGGTTCGCAGAAGTGAGTGAATTAGAAATAACCAGCAAGCTAATAATGGTGTACAACAGGGCAATGCTAAGGGAGCCTATAACAATAATGGGCAGTCCAACTCCACGAGCCAACAGGATTTTCACAACAACCGAGGGAACCAGCAGAGGCACAACCAAAGCAATTACAACAGGTCCCAAGGTCCACCGAAAGCGTCAAAACTGGAGAAGGAGGTAGACTATGATTTACCTGCAATTTTGACAAACAATGAGGGTGACTTCAAGATATACAATTTTAGCACCCTAAACATTAATGAAGAGATTGTTAATGTTTTTGCAAAGGGGATGACATTTGTGCTGGATAGAAGGGCTGATCTGGTCAAAACCATTCTGGACCTGAGAATGTTTGCGCATAAGCTTAATCTAACTGTACTTTTGGTAACCCAGCACTTACAAGCACATTGAGAGTGTCTAGTCTATTCAACCCACCTATGCAAGCATCCTTAGCTATGTTTGAGAAAGTACTGACAACTGAATCTGCACTGAAAGCGTTCAGTCTACACCATAAATAACAAAGCTTACCGGTAAAAGAACGCCACCAACCGCTGTCCGAACCACAGCAACAATACAAAAGCTGCCTTCCACTTAGTACCAAAGAATGCGATGCAAATGCTACCTTCAAGCTGGTGTTTAAACGATATCCATAAATCTAATGCGATGCAAATGCTACCTTCAAGCTGGTGTTTAAAGGATATCCATAAATCTCCACACCGAGTAATAATAAAATGTCACCAGCTGCTGTCCAAACCTCAATAACGTTGCGATAAGCAGTCTGCAAGCTGTTTCCAAAAGATACCTGAAAAAATAGTTGCCCCCCAAAACCCCCCAATCGGGTTTGGATTAAGGTGTCTGCAAAAGTTTTAAAACACACCACAAGAGCACACAGGCTTGGTATATTAACTAATAATATTCCACACCAGAAACAATGGCAGCAGTAGCCCTTTCCTTCATGGGGGGATCAATTAGACCACTTTTAGAAGCAAAGGTAACAGAACAAACTTAAATCTTCACTAGCACACTGGTATTGTGTAAAATAACTAAAAAAAATACATTACTCACTAGATGTTATGAGACTATTTTTCAAGTGAATTCTGATGACAAGAGTTCAAGGCAAGTTTGTTGTATCACAGTCCAACAGTATACAGTGGCATTATTCACAAATACATTAGGATTAATAGAACAAAAGAGCATACAAGCCAATTAAAATGTAACATTGCCATGTGATCAGTAGCAATTCAAGTGTAAAACAGCAGTATTTCCTTCTCTCATTAGGTAAAAAATCAGCCAGGCCAGTTTCAGATGCAAAATTACAACAACATAAAACAAGCATTTTAAATCAGCACTCATACTGTTTTGACTGAAGCGTTTCTCTATAGGATCCCATTGAAAATGGGTTGCAGCTCAGGTGGACAACTGGGTTTTGAAAATATAAATAAAATAAGTAAACTGTTGGTATACTGCCAGTCTTTGCTTTGGATCCAAAGCCCCAGAACACTACATCTCCTTTGTAATGTTTTTTAGAATCTCTCTAAATACATTGCCGATTACCTTTTGCTACTGTAATTGCAACACAGGTGTAAAGTCTTTTTTGAATTCTAGGACTGCAGGGTGATACAGTGCTTAGTGGTCCTATCTTTCAGCTGCATGGTCTTGGATTTGATCCCGTGTTGCAGATGTTGGCTGGGTGGAGTTTGAATGGTTTTTCCATAGTCATTAGGGTTCTTCTGCTTAGATGCTGATTATGGAAGATGCAAAGACTGCTATTTAAAAAAAATGTCCCTAAGACTGTGGCACCATAGCACAGAAGAATGTAGGCCTGATAACAGTCCTATTGACCAAAGTTCAGGCAGTACTCTAGAGGGCTACGCATTGCACTGGGAAGTAAAGGGGATTGAGTAAGCAAAGATGGGAGGAGGAAGTCAGTCTCTTCCACTGCAGTGCTGACACTCTTCTAGTGAAGGAGGGGTTTACAGTGCTGAGGACCATGAATAAGTTCTTGACAATAACCATGCCAGACTTACATGGGAGCTCTGGAGCTGTGCATGTCATTCAGCTAGGTGGAGATAAGGGACAAAAGCCTGTTGCAAATGACACCTCATAGATGTGTGTGACTATTGAGGATCATGATAAATATTCAACAGCAGTTTGTCTAGCAGCTCTAACAGGCAGTACCATGAATTGATATCGATGAAACCAAGATTCAGTAAGCATTAACTGCACTTTGCTTCCACTGCTGTGCAGCTCAGGGGTTAGTGTATATAAGGAGTGAGAGTACGGGATTGCAGGGGGCAACCCCATATGGTAATTCATTACTTTCATTTATATATTTTTTTCAGTATTGTCAATGCCTGAATTGAAATGAATGACTCTTGTCCTCTCTCTCTTGCATAGACAGCAGATTGTGGTTAATATAAGTTTTTCCCATCTAGAAGGAGGTGAAGACCCCTAACACAAGATGATGTGTGTTGCTAAGTCATATGGGTAATGGGTGGAAAAATATGTTCATGACACCTCCAGGAAAGGGGATGCACTTCATGTTTAGGGAGGTCCTAGAGTTAATTTTTCCGAGTGTTGTAGTGTATAGTGGAGATTTTTTCCTTTGATCATCTCTGTAAAGTACCGTTTGACCTAATGTGATCAAATCCACTTCATGAAGCAAGCTGAAGAACATTTATTCCACTTGAAACAGGACTCTCCTTTCTTTTTTTAATTAAAACACCTTCATTAAATTATCAGTTAAGACACAGCCAAACATTCATTAATAGAAAAGAAAATAATACAGTTTTTTTTCATTTATATACAATATATCACATATCTTTTTTTCTAATAGTCATCAGTCCATCATTACATAAACTGATGAATTTCTACCTTCTTTTAAACTTCACTTCACCTCCTACTGAACATTGCTCTGCATGTATTGTTCCAACAATTTCCATTTCTTGCTGCATAATTTGCTCCTTGTGTTTTCTAAAGATCCATGTCCTAGTCCTTTATCTGTTTTATAATAATCAATACTTCAAAAACAGTTGGTTTAGACATTGATTTCCATTTTCTAGTAATTGATTTTTTTGGCAGCGAACGTAATTAAACTTAAAAAGGCCTTACTATGTCTAGGCAATTCAGATCCAGAACCCAGCTCAAAAAAACAAAACAAAATCATATCCTTAGTTACAGCTATTTGCTCATTAACTATTTCTGACAGAATACTCTGTAGGGAATTTCTAAAATTTGCCAATCCCAAAACACATGTTCCCAGATGAAAAGCAGAAAAACGGCAGCAGCGGAACTATAGCAACACTGTTTTTATTGTAGATAAAGTAAGCACTTTCGTCGGTGTACTCCACCAACTTCATTAGACAAGTGACATAACATGTAGTTGCAGTTTAAATACTTCCCAACTGCCATATCAATTACACAATTAAAACCATTTTTTTTAAAAATTAAAGAGATATTCCCAGAAAAACATTTTGCAACACAGAACACCAAAGTGGGAATAAAAAACTACATTACTAGTGCTGTAACACAATAAAATATACATGAGTTCTTTACATTAGCAGAACATTGCAAAGTCTTTATCATAATAAGAAACAGAAAAATATATGGTTAAAAACAGAAAAATATATGGTTAAAATCAGTCAACCAGTATGACAACAGTATTACATAGTCAAAGTTTTTGTCCCTTTTCTGTATACCTATTTGTGTCCTAAAATTCTTCATCCAAAAACTTTGATGCGAACCAACACCAATAGCCACAAATCTGGCTCTACTCCACTATGCTTATGTTTAAATGAATTAAGTTGGAAGTTTATAGCCGTTGTTAGAGCCCAAACCCAATATTTTAAGAAGACTTACACCATATATTGTGATCCTAATAAAGCACCAAAAAATACACTAAAAATACGAAGTGTATAATGTAAATAGTGCTATAAATGTAGTTGTGTTAGTAATGTTATTAAATTAAACAAGCCATAGTTAAAATAGCCTTATCTATTTAAAGCCTTAAGTTTGAGAAGACATTTAATAGAAATGTAATCATTAAGCCCTGAGGGCACATGAGCTGTGGTACGTACCTGCCATCTCAATTTACATTCCTCCAGTCTGAGTTCACAAGGCCCACCCCTAATATTGTGTTCTACCTGTTGTAGTACCATAATCTAAAATTGATGGTTGGGGTGTTCTGTGATGTGTCTCGCCAAGGCGTTGGTAGTGTTGTTCTTCCCAATACAGTAAGTATGTTCATATACCCTTTGTTTGATTTTTCTCTCCGTTTTGCCAATATAGTATGCATCACAGGAGACACACATTGCTGCATAGACAACACCTTGGGATTCACAATTAAACCTACCACTTGTATGATATTCTTTATCCCTTAGTCTAACCTTATTTGTGGTTCTAATGAATCTGCATTGTGGGCATCTGCCGCATTTCGCCATACCAGTACCTCTTTTATTTACCTTATTTCTCTCCACTAGGGTTTTTAAGTTAGGGCCCCTTTGAAAGGTCATGAGAGATAGTTGTCCCAGTTTGGTAAGTCTGGTATCTTCGTTGATAAGGGACCAGTTTTTGTTATGTATGTCCCTAATATGTGTGGCATCTAGGGAAAATGTTGTGATGAACCTACTACTTGTGCTGTCATTACTGTGATCCCTAATCACTGCATCATTAACTGCCCATTCAGTGTGCTCCTGCTCATACCCTTTACAAACAATTGGGTGGAAGTGACCTACCACTCTTTTCCTGTCAACTTCCTCAAAGATGTTATCGAGGATCCCCAATGTGTAACCTCTTTTCAAAAACATAGACTTCAGTAATGTACATTCATCTATAAATTCAACATAGCAGGAGATCATTCTAGCAGCCCTAACCCCTTGCCCTTTCACAATTGCCTTTTTCTGATGTAATGGGTGGCTGCTGGTAAAATGTAAAAAGGCATTAGAATAAGTGGGCTTGCGGTAGATAGTTGTTCTATATCTTTGGTTCAAACTATCTTTACTTAGAAGTACATCCATGGGGGAAATAGAAATGGTGCTAATGGTATGGACGGCCGGCATCAACTGGGTGCCATGCAGAGACTGTTACCAACTACTACACATAATCAAACTAGGAACGGACTACTTCTCAACACTAATAATTTTTTAAAAGACATTGCCTTCTTTGGAAACAACCTGGGAGACACAATTGGAGCCAACAATGAATCTAACTCGGTAAGTGCACAACTTAATTTGACAATAAGTTGTACAAATGCTGTAAGCTCTAATTGGAGGTATCTTACCTGCAGGAATGTATAAACAAGAAAGTTGTCCCTAAAGGACTTTGCCAATGGCAATATCCAGTAGGACTTGTTAATAATTCTACTTTCCACAAGGAATTGATTGTATTATTTGACCAACAAGGTTTTGATTTTCTGGCTTTACTAATCCAGCATTATGGAACACAGATTTTTGTTTTAAAATCTGAACTGGAACTATTAGAACACACTATCATTAACAACAATGACTTTGATAGATACAAGTATGACTACACTCGTATCTTTTCTAGCATCAAGGCTAGTTTAAACAAAGTAATAGAAACAAAAAAGAAAATGCTTGCAAGGGACATTCATGATTATGGGAGAGGCACTGCCTACCCTCCATCCCCTCCATTGTATAACACTAACACTAACGAGGAGAGCTTTGGTTTAAGGGACTCCCTCGATAATGGGGCTGCAAGTTTTAGTCCAGAGCACATCAACAGTGGTGCCTCTACACCGGGGGTTCGCAGAAGTGAGTGAATTAGAAATAACCAGCAAGCTAATAATGGTGTACAACAGGGCAATGCTAAGGGAGCCTATAACAATAATGGGCAGTCCAACTCCACGAGCCAACAGGATTTTCACAACAACCGAGGGAACCAGCAGAGGCACAACCAAAGCAATTACAACAGGTCCCAAGGTCCACGCAGAAAGCGTCAAAACTGGAGAAGGAGGTAGACTATGATTTACCTGCAATTTTGACAAACAATGAGGGTGACTTCAAGATATACAATTTTAGCACCCTAAACATTAATGAAGAGATTGTTAATGTTTTTGCAAAGGGGATGACATTTGTGCTGGATAGAAGGGCTGATCTGGTCAAAACCATTCTGGACCTGAGAATGTTTGCGCATAAGCTTAATCTAACTGTACTTTTTGGTAACAACCCAGCACTTACAAGCACATTGAGAGTGTCTAGTCTATTCAACCCACCTATGCAAGCATCCTTAGCTATGTTTGAGAAAGTACTGACAACTGAATCTGCACTGAAAGCGTTCAGTCTACACCATAAATAACAAAGCTTACCGGTAAAAGAACGCCACCAACCGCTGTCCGAACCACAGCAACAATACAAAAAAGCTGCCTTCCACTTAGTACCAAAGAATGCGATGCAAATGCTACCTTCAAGCTGGTGTTTAAACGATATCCATAAATCTAATGCGATGCAAATGCTACCTTCAAGCTGGTGTTTAAAGGATATCCATAAATCTCCACACCGAGTAATAATAAAATGTCACCAGCTGCTGTCCAAACCTCAATAACGTTGCGATAAGCAGTCTGCAAGCTGTTTCCAAAAGATACCTGAAAAAATAGTTGCCCACAATCGTGGTATAAAATATAAAAACATTTATTGAAATAAAAACAGATGTATGTTAAGCGCTTTCACTCACTCAAAAGTGAGCTTCATCAGAACAGTCCAACCAGCTGATACAAAGTGTTTAAATAGTTTCTTTGGTGCCAAACTCCTTAAAGTGGCAGCACACTGATTGCAAAATATCAAACAAAACTGTTCATAATAAGCACATACAAATATATAACTATGAGAGAATTGCTACTGAGCTAACCTATATAAATTATATAAATTTGATAGATATAACACATTTACTAATTTATATAAGAATGAAAAAATAATAAATAAAAATATTTAATATAAAATATATCTGAATCTGATAATCCCTGATACACATTTCCTGCTAGTGAATACTGTGTAAAGGGAATATAAAAACTAATGTAAAACCAACTATCTAATGCAAAGAAGTGGTTTAATGGAAATATGGTCATTGAGACCTGGTGGTGTCACTGCATCTGTAAATAATTGCCACCAGACTTCTTTATTTGCGAGTATGCTTCTGTAATCCCCACCCCTGGGATCCATTACTATATTTTCCAAGATAGCAAATTTAAAAGTATGCTCTAATCCAAATTTTTCTACATGTCTGTAAAGTGTGTTGTTTGCATCCTTTGTCCTTATGCTATAGAGGTGTGCATATATCCGTTTCTTAAAATGTCTTTCTGTTTTTCCTATATAGTATCCTGGACAGACTTCACATTTTGCCAAATAGACAATATACTTTGAATTGCAATTGCACTGTTTGAAACTCAATCTAGTCTTATTAATGTTATTCAAAACAATGCATTTATCTTCATTAATAGCATAACATTGATTGCAAGAGCCACATTTCGAAGTGTGCTTGGTGTTAAGGTCTACCCCTAAAACTCTTGGACCACTTTCCAAAAAACCTTTAAGATTTTTCCCCATCTTATAAACAAAAACTGGTCTTGGGCCCAAAGTGTCTATGAAGTCCTGGTCCACCATCAGGACATTCCAATATTCTGTTAATATATCTTTAATTTTGTTAGTGTATGGTCCATATTCTAAAACACAGGCCCTACTAAAAGCTTTTGAGGTCTTCCTGCAGTTTGTGGCATTAACCACATCAACACCTTTTCTATTAAGTCCTAATAATGGAACATATTTCTTTCCCCATTCACTTTTGACATACTTATTTACCTCCCTCATCATGTTATGATCATAACCTCTTTCCTGGAACAAATCTGTAATGTGTCTGAGCTCACTTTCCATGTCTATATATGTAGAAGTCATCCTTACAGCCCTTATGCACTGTCCCTTGTATATGTTGTACATCACTTTTTTAGGATGATTGCTGGTAAACTCTGAGTATGAATTGCTAAAAGTCTCTTTTCTGTGTATTCTAGACTTAAAGCCTTCATCAGTATTGGATACAAATGTGTCCAAATAGGCAACTCCTTCATTGCTACTAGTGAATGTAAATTTCAAAAACTTACTGCTGATGTTCAAAAATTCTAAAAATTTGTTAAATGAGTCTTGATCTCCATCCCACAAAATATAAATATCATCTAAAAAACGTGAATAATATTTAATGTTTTTCCATAGTATACACTGTTGAATATGATGTTTTCCTCCCAATCTAGCATTACCAAATTGGCAAATATGGGGGTGCATGCTGCCCCCATAGCAACACCTTTAATTTGTCTGAATAGTTCACCTTCAAAATAGATGTAATTATGGTCTAGAACTATAGACATTAGTTCCAGTACCAGACATATTTTGTCCTATTCAAGATGACTGTGTTTCCTTATACTGTTAGTGAAGGCTTCCATTCCTTCATCTTTTGGTATGCAAGAAAACAAATCCACTACGTCAATAGATACAAATAAATAACCCTGTTTCCAAATATCCACCGGATAATTTTTTAAAAATTATTATTTTTCATTCTTATATAAATTAGTAAATGTGTTATATCTATCAAATTTATATATTTTATATAGGTTAGCTCAATAGCAATTCTCTCATAGTTATATATTTGTATGTGCTTATTATGAACAGTTTTGTTTGATATTTTGCAATCAGTGTGGTGCCACTTTAAGGAGTTTGGCACCAAAGAAACTATTTAAACACTTTGTATCAGCTGGTTGGACTGTTCTGATGAAGCTCACTTTTGAGTGAGGAATACGCTTAACATACATCTGTTTTTATTTCAGTATATGATTTTATATTACATACCACGATTGTGGGCAACTATTTTTTCGGGTATCTTTTGGAAACAGCTTGCAGACTGCTTATCACAATGTTATTGAGGTTTGGACAGCAGCTGGTGGCATTTTATTATTCGCAGGTGTAAAGATTTATGGATATCCTTTAAATACCAGCTTGAAGGTAGCATTTGCATCGCATTCTTTGGTACTAAGTGGAAGGTGGCTTTTTGTATTGCTGCTGTGGTTCGGACAGTGGTTGGTGGCGCTCTTTTACCGCTAAGCTTTTTGTTATTTATGTTTGAGAAAGTAAGTAAGATGGACATTAGAGAGTTACTTGCTAAGGAAGTTTCAAGATCTGCTCCAACAACTAACTGTTCCATGAGCGAGTTGGAATACACTGACTTACTGAACTCTTGTAACATTCGAGTTATGAAACCTGACAAGGGTGGGGTTTGGTTTTCATGGATCAATTTAATTACATAGATAGAATAGAAGCTCATGTGACATCTGATGTATATGAAATGGTTAGTTTGAATGAGCTTAATACTGAATATAAGAGGGTGAATAATGTACTTAGTGATCTATTCCTTGATGGTAGCATTGACATAGACACCTTGCAGTATTTAATTATGCCAGCTCCCATTTTACCTACACTATTCGGGTCTCCCAAATTGCATAAAAATATCTGCAACCCCCCTTTTAGACCTATAGTGGATGGGAGAGGCTCAGTCACATATGCATGTGCTAAGTTTATTGATTGCAAGCTCAAACCTTACATCAAGTCTGAATCACAAATATGCCATGATTCATGGAGGTTTCTTCATTGTATCAATAATTTAGCATACCAAGATGGTTTTATTTTTCTCACAGTGGATATAAAAGATTTATATACTGTTATCCCACAATCACTAGGTATTGAATGGGTCAGAGAATTTCTATATCTTAAAGGCATGGCTAGTAGTGATATAAACAACATTGAAACCTTGTTGGAGTTAGCACTGACTAACAACTTCTTGTGGTTTAACGGCACCATTTATCTACAGAAGACGGGGATTGCCATGGGGTCTCCTTGTGGCAGTAGTTTTGCCAATTGTGTAATGGCTTTTTGGGAGAGGCATTATTTATTTAATGATGCTCTTTACAAGCAGAATGTCATTTGGTAGACAAGGTACCAAGATGATATGTGTTTCATCTGGAAGCTGCATACCGCAAGCCTAAGGTTACCATATGTCCAGGTTTCCCCGGACACGTCCTCTTTTTGGGCTCCTGCCCAGGCGGTTTTTGAAAATTCTGCGATTTGTCTGGGTTTTAAAACCCGGACAAATCGCAGAATTTTCAAAAACCAGACATCCCTATTACGGAGTCTTTCCTCCACTTTGATTTTTTTTTTTTTTTTGATTGGCTCATAAACTGCTATACGATCCAATCAAAAAACATAGCTCTGTTCAATGCAGAACTGCTTGATTTTCCGCATTGAACAGAAGAGGGTCCGCTGTGCAAGGTTTTGATTGGCTCGTATACCAGCATATGGGCCAATCTAAAATCCCCAAACATGGAGCTACTTGTCTTTAATTCAGAAATGCATTAAAGACAAGACTAAAGACTTTTTTTTTTTTTTTTTGCTCTTCACCATAAGAGGGGAGCAAAAAAAAAGTCTTTAGGCTTATAAGAATAGAGACCTTTTTTTTTTTTTTGTTTTGCTCTTCAGCCCTAAGAGGACGAAAAAAAAGCACATATTTTTTCGTCCTCTTTTACATACAAAAAAATATGGTAACCCTACACAAGCCTACTTATTCTAATGCCTTTCTACATTTTACCAGCAGCCACCCATTACATCAGAAAAAGGCAATTGCGAAAGGGAAGCGGTTAGGGCTGCTAGAATGATCTCCTGCTATGGTGAATTTATAGATGAATGTACATTACTGAAGTCTATGTTTTTGAAAAGAGGTTGCCCATTTGGGTTCCTCAATAACATCTTTGAGGAAGTTGACAGGAAAAGAGTGGTAGGTCACTTCTGCCTGATTGTTTGTAAAGGGTATGAGCAAGAGCACACTGAATGGGCAGTTAATGATGCAGTGATTAGGGATCACAGTAATGACAGCACAAGTAGTAGGTTCATCACAACATTTTCCCTAGATGCCACTCATATTAGGGACATACTTAACAAAAACTGGTCCCTTATCAACGAAGATACCAGTCTTACCAAACTGGGACAACTACCTCTCATAACCTTGCAAAGGTGCCCTAACTTAAAAACCCTAGTGGAGAGAAATAAGGTAAATAAAAGAGGTACTGGTATGGCGAAATGCGGCAGATGCCCACAATGCAGATTCATTAGAACCACGAATAAGGTTAGACTAAGGGATAAAGAATATCATATAAGTGGTAGGTTTAATTGTGAATCCCAAGGTGTGGTCTATGCAGCAACTTGTGTCTCCTGTGATGCATACTATATTGGGAAAATGGAGAGAAAAATCAAACAAAGGGTATATGAACATACCTACTGTATTAGGAAGAACAACACTACCAACGCCTTGGCTAGACACATCATAGAACACCCCAACCATCAATTTCCGATTATGGTACTACAACAGGTAGAATACAATATTAGGGGTGGGCCTTGGGAACTCAGACTGGAGGAATGTAAATTGAGATGGCAGGTACATACTTCAGCTCATGTGCCCTCAGGGCTTAATGATTACATTTCTATTAAATGTCTTCTCAAACTTAAGGCTTTAAATAGATAAGGCTATTTTAACTATGGCTTGTTTAATTTAATAACATTACTAACACAACTACATTTATAGCACTATTTACATTATACACTTCGTATTTTTAGTGTATTTTTTGGTGCTTTATTAGGATCACAATATATGGTGTAAGTCTTCTTAAAATATTGGGTTTGGGCTCTAACAACGGCTATAAACTTCCAACTTAATTCATTTAAACATAAGCATAGTGGAGTAGCGCCAGATTTATGGCTTTTGGTGTTGGTTTGCATCAAAGTTTTTGGACGAAGAATTTTAGGACACCAGTAAGTATACAGAGAAGGGACAAAAACTTTGACTAGGTAATACTGTTGTCATACTGGTCGACTGGTTTTAACCATATATTTTTATGTTTCTAACCATATATTTTTCTGTTTCTTATTATGATGAAGGCTTCGCAATGTTCTGCTAATGTAAATAACTCATGTATATTTAACTGTGTTACAGCACTAGTAATGTAGTTTTTTTATTCCCACTTTGGCATTCTGTGTTGCAAAACGTTTTTCTGGGAATATCTCTTTAATTTAAAAAAAATGGCTTTAATTGTGCAATTGATATGGCAGTTGGAAAGTATTTAAACTGCAACTACATGTTATGTCACTTGTCTGATGAAGTTGGTGGAGTACACTGATGAAAGCGCTTACTTTATCTATAATAAAAACAGTGTTGCTGTGGTTCCTCTGCTGCCGTTTTTCTGCTTTTTAACTATTTTGCTTTCATTATTTGAGGACATGTTCCCAGTTGCCTCTTTCCCCATCATACCTCAAACATTTGCTATCTAACCTAAAGTTCTATGAAGCCTGCTTGGGTTATATAATTCCCTATCAAATACTTCCAGGCAAAGATCCTAAATCTTTTGGAATTTGATGCATAATTGAGAGCCATACACATGTCGTCCTGTTGTTCTCTTGTAAATTGCTTTTCCAGTCTTTCTTCGCTGTCTTTGCTAACTTCCTCTGACTGATTTTTATAGTTATGAAATATTTTATATGTACTAATTAATCTTTTTTGACAGCAGCTTCAACACTAAAAACCCCACCAGAGCAGGTATTTCACTTAAGATTCCCCTATCCCTTTCTGTTTTCCTGTATTCCGATCAATCCCCATTAGGGAAGGCAGCCTATAGCCTGCAGTTCAAATGTCTTCTTGGTCCCATGCCGCTGTTATACCTTTTCTTCAATAGTTATTTTCTCCAAATACCTTGGTTACTTTGTCAATTTTCTCCAGTAAATTCCTGTCCCCTCTTGCTATTTTCTGTACCTATACTTGCATTCACCCCTACTGCAAAGACTTCTTTCTCCATTCTCATGTTGGCTTGGTTATTACAATATTTTCTGCTACTTTATGAATATAATATTCTTATACTATTCTCTGTAAGGATCTGCAGTCTCTTTAATTATTGAATTTCCCCCCTCTTCACCATCATCCCTTTCCATTTTGAATATATGAGCCTTAAATGTGTAGATCTAAAATATTCCTACAAATCAGGTAATCCTAAGCCACATTGTTCTGTTGGATCAACATGTCCCACTTAACTCTTGTCCTCTTACCCTCCCAGATAAATTTCTTCAACTATTTATTAACTATTTATTAATTATTGTCCACAACTTCTCCTCTGGTTGATAAAAATATACCTTACCTATATATAAAATTAAAGGGACTAAAATATTTTCACTGCTTGTGTATTAACATCCATATCCTTAAACAAAAACTAGCAGTGTCTGTTTTTGTATTATCTTTTGTATTCTTAGCTGCCATAACAGAAACCTTTTTAACCCATACTCCTAAATACTTCATTTTATCATGTCCCATAAATATGGGTATTGCTGAACCAGTTTTGTGTGTGGGTAAATAATTTATTTTCATTAATTTTATACCCAGAAAAAAATATTATAAAACTGCATTAGAATATTCCACAGCACTGAGCTGTCCTTTTCTGGATTTATCAGGTACAAAATCATCACCCCCCCTTTTTCTACATTTTTCTACATGGAGTAGGGTGTTGTGTCAACTGTTACCATCTCCTTCTTTTCAGTGCAACTCTCCTGACTTCTTCAGCACTCATGCCTGACTGTTGCAAGTCTTCTCACACAACCCATCCACCACTTGGCTGGACACCCTCATTTCCTCTTGCTTTCTTCCTGTCTGTACAAATTTTTCCACCATATTATTTTCTGCTTTTCTGCATTTGTGCCAGAACCACTGCAATTTGTTCTATCTGACCCTTTTCTGCAACTGAAGTTACTTTGGCTTCTGCTCTTTTGTCCTTAGGTCTTCCTCTGTCCCACAAAGTGCATCCTACCACCTGTCTTAGGCATGTCATCTCCATCACCTCCAGGTTCCTCAACTGCTCTGCCTTTACTACCTAGATACTGCAGCATAAGTAGTACTGATTACACTACTGCAGTAATGTCATAATTCTACATATAATATAATAAGTGCACTTTTACACCCCACCCCCACCTCAGCAACCCAAGATGACTGCATATTAACATTAAACTTGCTTTTACCCAGCCTTTCTCTCTTGTTATACTTTAAAGCATATATTGCTTATAACTATAAAAAGTACTTGTTTACTTTAACTTATTAACACCTATGTGATATGGAATGCTGTGCCTCTAGTAGTCTGCACCCATTATTACACTCCAAAGCATTTTCTGGAAAATCAACTTAAAAGCAAATCCAAAGAAATGCAAATAATTTGTGAACAATAAATGCTATTAAAATAGTACAAACAGTAATGTTATCAGTAAAAAGTTTTCTTTGTATTAATAACAGTTAGTTATGTCAAAGACTTTACCATCAGTGCTATAATATATTATAAATAAAAAACAGAATGATATTTGATCTAATGTTTCACAAGCAAATTGTCATATCTTGGAAGCTGTGGAACCTAGATGTACTTTGTCAACTTACTTATGTTAGGCCGACATAAACTTTCACTTGACAGCAAAAAGTTCCTTTCATAGCTCATGCTTACAAAGATATTTACAGAAATCTGAAGAATAATGTCAATTTGTATAATTAACAATAAATAACCCAAAATATCTCCCAAGACATGCAACTTAGAGTGCAAATACCAACTTCAGTTTTCTTCAACATAATCTAAGGTTTCATCACCTTCTATCCATCTCTTTATTTCCCAGTCATTTTTATCATTTAACTCTCATTCCTTATGACTATAGTTTATGTTACTATTTCTTTGTCAAGTTTTATTAATGTCATCATTTATACATGAATGCAATCTCTTATACTTGAATTGTATTCTATGCATTATGTATTCTGAATTGTACACTATTATGTAATCTGTTATATACCCTTTTGTCACATAAATTCTTGCTAAAATGTTTTTATTTTTGACTATTGTTAAACATTATTTCATTTCTGTAAATTTTGTTCTGTGGAGCTTTTCTCCCCGGGCCTCCACTGAAAATGGGCCATTGGCTTAGTCACACATTCCCAGTAAACAAATGTAAAATAAAATAAAATAAATACATAAATTTAAGATGCAGAACTCTATCTGCTTTCAAAACAACTGTTGACTAACAAATCAATTAGATTATTCCATCTATTAAAGAAATACTTACTGGTTGTATAAAACAGGCTCTTCCTGTGTGACTGACCAACATTTTTATACAATCATTAATAACAAACCAAAAGCATCTTTAGTTATTTACATAATAAATCTATTTTTTTATCTCCAAATGTTACCAATATGACCAGGAAAGCAAACTTTTTTAAGTGTCATTAGCAAACTAGATGTTTTTAGCATTATATAGTCTCTATTAAGTGTCTGCAAACATATCTGTATCACAAACTCTTTCTATAATATTACTATAATTTTTTGGGATCCCTGCCCTAATGAGAGTGGCGTAAATGTATGTTGGAGATGGCAAATAGTGTTATGTAAAATTGTATTAACAGCAGTGTATTTTTTATATAAATTTGGTAGGTGCAGCAGGAGCGGCCTTAGGTCAACTGGTGCCCTAGGCAAAAGGCCTCTATGGCACCCTCTCCTACACCACCCAGTGCCCCCTTCTTGGCCTACCTACACCAAATAAATACTGGAAAAGTGACCCTGCTAGAGCGGCACCCTAGGCGGCCGCCTAGTTGGCCTATGCCTAAGGCCGGCTATGGGTGCATGATGCCTAGATAGGTAGATAGATAGAAATGTGAAATTCAACTTCCTGTTGTTCTATTGTAGGTAAGGAAAATCTCTTTTGGTCATCTTCATAATGATAACAGTACCAAAATCCAGTAGCACCACCAAGGAACACTCCAGTACACAAATTAGAAGAAAACAAAAAAGGAGCGTAACACCATAGACATAAAACTGGAACTTTAATACAACAAAAACAAAAACAGGATAAGCGCTTTCAGCATGTGCCTTCCTCAGATCCTGAAAACAATTCCTACACACAACTATTTAAGAACTAGCTAACCAATTTAGTTAAAAGGCAATTAAGCAATTAAAAATGAGGCAATGAAACATAGCAACACTTACTCCCCATTTGCATAGTGCACTTGTAACAAAAACATGTTTTAAAATAACTTAGATCCAAGCTTAAAACAAAACTACATTTTGTTAAATACAATCAGCATAGCATATTAAAACTTATAGTAAATAAATAAAACACTGCTGTCATAACCATTACACAGCTAGTGAATCTATTAAAAACTCAGAACTCATGCTGTTAACATAGCAGGTTCACAACCATAATATTAAAGAAGCAACAGTCACAGCCTGATTAAAAAAATGAGGCAATGAAACATAGCAATACTTACACCCCATTTGCATAGTGCACTTGTAATAAAAACATATTCTAAAATAGCTTAGATCCAAGCTTAGAACAAAACTACATTTTGTTAAAGACAATCAGCATAACATGCTAAAACTTACAGTAAATAAATAAAACACTGCTGTCATAACTATTACACAGCTTGTAAATCTGTTAAAACTCAGAGTTCGTAATGTTAACATATAGGTTCATAGGTTCATAGGTTCATACTAGGCTATCTGTCTAGATTTTTGAGGTGAAGCATATTCATCAAATCTGGGTTT
Source organism: Protopterus annectens (assembly GCF_019279795.1). NCBI lineage: Eukaryota > Metazoa > Chordata > Ceratodontiformes > Protopteridae > Protopterus > Protopterus annectens. The sequence continues at coordinate 1,845,513,799 of NC_056739.1, forward strand.
GACTGGAGTTCAGACCCTTTATCCTTTTGGTGAGGACTTTTTTGCCTCTCAGCCAGCTGCTGCAAGGTCGGGTCAGATACATTCTCAATCATTGGTCTGATGAGTGATGAGTATGACCTCCCTTGATCTAGATGAGAATCCCTTCATGATAACTTCCTACTACTTTTAGCTATGGGTGTTTTTTTAGCTAAATGCCAAAAATATCAGGTTCACAACCATAATATTAAAGAAGCAACAGTCACAGCCTGATATACAACAAACAAATAACTATTGTCATAGCATAAAAGTCTGATGAACACTCAGAATTCATACTATGAACAAAATAGACACAAAACTCACCCATTAATAGCAGAATACACTATAACTCCAAACTTAAAAGATGTCATGTTCACATCTCTGAAAGAAATGAAAGAATGCATAAACACCTATTCTATAGAAAGTGTTCAGAAGGAATATTACAAAGCTGACATTTGTAACAAAGATGGATAGGAAGTAAAAAATAAAAAAATCTATATTTAATGAGCTTCCTTAATGGCAAAAAGTCAATCTTTGTTCCTTCAGGAACGGTTTAAGTGGAACAACACCATTAAGCCCTGAGAAACAATTAGCCCTTAAGTCCATTATCCATTTAGATTCTTCCATTTCCATTTGATTTGTTACATCCCCTTCTCTTATAGTTGGACGAACCATTGCAAGGACCATAAATCTAAATGTATGGGTGGCATTATCTTGAATATGAGCATACAACGCATTTGTAACAACCTTAATGCGTATATCAGATTGGTGCTTAAAGATTCTTTCTTTTAGCATCCTATTTGTTTTGCCCACATAGAAACATGGGCAAAAAGTACAGGTAGCAACATACACCACATTCTTACTATTACAGTTGGCATTTCCAAAAAACTGGTATGTCCTTCCTGTAACTGGATGTGTAAAAACATTACTGGTATTGATAACAGTACAGGCTTTACAACTGCCACATTTCCGTGTGCCAGAACATGTATGTTCATTCCTTTTGGCTTTGCAGCTTTTATTGCAAAGCAACCTCTTTAGATTTTTCTTGTTCTTAAAACTAAAATGAGGTGTAGTCCCTACTATTTCTTTCAGTGTATTGTCTGATGTTAACACAGGCCAGTATTTTTTGATTATTCCACATATTGTAGAATTATCACTACTGTAAGTAAGGCTGACCCTCATGGTCCCCTGTCCTACATTAGGACATATTCTATCATCTTTCATCACTTCACTTGTCATTCCATTGATATACTATTGAGAGTAGTAGGGTCTACCCTTATTCTTTCTCAGATCTATTGCATGATCTATTGTTATTCCTTCTCTGACTGGCCTATAACCACGATCCTTGAAACCTTGTAACACTTTATTGCTTTCCATGAGAAAGGTATCATCCTGAGTACAAATCCTGGACACTCGAGTGACTTGGTTGTCAATCACATTTAGGAAAATATGCCTCGGGTGCATACTGGAAAAATGCACCATATGATTCCTCCACATAGGTTTCCGATACAGCATAGTATTTATCCCTTCAATAGGATCCAATAGGATCTTGACATCCAGAAATTCAATATCTGTTCTGGACATCTTAACATCAAATTTTAGAAACAAAGTAGTCTATGTTAAAAAATCCACAAAATTTTGGATTTCTACCTCACTTCCAGCCCATAGAATCATAATGACATCCACAAATCTATTATAGAGGAGCACATTCCCTTTCCATTGGAAGTTTACATTCAGTGCCCATAGCTCTTCCCACTGGGCCAACACAAGATTGGCATAGCAATTCGCACCGGGGGTACCCATAGCTACCCCCCACTTCTGCCAGTAGTAGCTATCTCCATAAACAAATAAATTGTTCTCTAGCACCAGTTCCAATAGGCTGCAGACAAAATAAGAGTCTAATTTCCTTTTTCTATACAGATCTCTTATGGCTTCAATACCATATGAGTTAGGAATTGATGTAAACAAACTATGAACATCCATAGTGACTAATAACAAAAGGGAGAAGTCATAGATATTAGTAGTGACTTCCTGTAAATTCTGTAGGAACTGTGCCGTATCTTTTACTATGTTCTTGTAATCACTCAATAGCTTTTTCAGCTCATTTTCCAAAAAGACTGAAAGGGGTTCAGAAGTTTACATTCAGTGCCCATAGCTCTTCCCACTGGGCCAACACAAGACTGGCATAGCTATTCGTGCCAGGGATACCCATAGCTACCCCCCACCTCTGCCAGTAGTAGCTATCTCCATAAACAAATAAATTGTCCTCTAGCACCAGTTCCAATAGGCTGCAGACAACATAAGAGTCTAATTTCCTTTTTCTAAACAGATCTCTTATGGCTTCAATACCATATGAGTTAGGAATTGATGTAAACAAACTATGAACATCCATAGTGACTAATAACAAAAGGGAGAAGTCATAGATATTAGTAGTGACTTCCTGTAAATGCTGTAGGAACTGTGCCGTATCTTTTACAATGTTCTTGTAATCACTCAATAGCTTTTTCAGCTCATTTTCCAAAAAGACTAAAAGGGGTTCCATTGACCATCCTTGGCCTGCCACTATGGGACACATGGGTGGTTTAGAGCTGTTTTTATGGATTTTTGGCAGTCCATTGATGATAGGTATGACAGGATGTTCAACTATGAAAAACTCATATAGTTCCTTTGTTATACTCCTGTTCATAAGCATCTCATAAAGTGCATCTTCTATCCTCCTTTTCATCACATCATCTTCTTTCTTCATAATTCTTAAGTATATTGCTTCATCACTGAGCATATCCAACATACTTTCATTATAATCATCAGTACTCATCACCACCACAGCTACTCCTTTGTCAGCTGGTCTAATAGTTATATCCTCTCTGGTTTGTAGTTCTTTTAAAGCATCCAATTCTTCTTTGGTCAAATTCTGATAGTGTTTACCTTTGCCATCTGTTCTAATTTTGGCTAGTTCTTGCTCACATAATCGCATAAAAATTTCAACCGTAGGATGGCTTACTGGAACAAACGTGCTAGGCTTCCTAGGTGGTCTTTCAGAGTCATGATCTGATCTAACATTGGACCCAAAAATATGTTTTAATGTCACATTACGTCCAAAACACTTTATATCAGTTACAAACTCATGCAGCAGTGAATGTAAAGCTGGTATAAAACTTAATCCTTTCTCAAGTAGAGTAACAAACTCTTTTTTCAGAATACTATTCGAGATATTAACAACTAAGGAATTCATCACAGAACTTTCCTTCTCTTCCTTTCTCTGCTTGCAGGTCTGCCTACACATGGTTCCTTCACATGTATTAAAAAAGGAAGTTGCTGTTCAGTAGGTAGATGTAGCGATCCTTTCTTGGATATGGCTCCTGCTTGTATAGTGGGCATAGAGAATGATTCATTCATACAAGTAGGATTAGGAGCATTTGTTGTATTGTTAACTTGCTCCATGGGAACCTCAAGGGTTCCTTCAGTCAAACATTCTATATCATCATTTTGAGCACACACACTCCCATTTGTTACATTTATATCAGTATGGGCTCCATTCACTTGATGAACCTCAGCTCTAACTGTCATTTCATGGCATGTTTCATCTCACCTCTTATGCATCTGGTTGGCTGCAGTGACCTCATTCTCACTTCTCTTGTCACCCTGCCTAGGGGCTGTAGGCCATTCAAAAAGGTGTCCTTGTTTAATATCATTATAATCCCTTGGTAACTTCTGGCTCTTCTGTTCCTTCAGTTTCACTTCATAGGCTGCTAGTCTGTCTTGCAAGTTCTTCAACCTATGCAAATTAGCTTCAGACAAATCCGCAGATTCTAGCTCCTTTTCTTTACTTTCAATAACTTTGTTAATCTCTTCTTCTTGTGGCCTAAAGAAGTCAATAAGTAGCTTCTTGTAACTGAAGCTAGTGTGGATGTTAATCGCCTGCCATTCAGCTAACAATTCCGGGTAGGTATTTCTGTAGCTAGGCATACATTTACCTCTTAGTCCATGGGGAATCAGCTGGTGATGAAGGCATGCCTCCATATGGAAGTGTTGCCATTGCAAACGCTTTAAGCGATAGGCTGCATTCTCCACTGTTTTGAATATTTCTTCAAAACCTAAGTCATTTGTTGAATCAATGGGTATCAATAACTTCATACTGTCCAAATTAAGCTTCAGAAGAGGGTTAACGATGCTTGTAGTTATATCAGTCACTACCCTCTTAGTGACTAAATCAGCAGAATACTGATTGCAGGATAAATCCATTGTTCAGTCTATGTGCAGTGTTACAGATAAAAACAAGAAAACTCTACCAAAATCCAGTAGCACCACCAAAGAACGCTCCAGTACACAAATTAGAAGAAAACAAAAAAGGAGCGTAACACCATAGACATAAAACTGGAACTTGAATATAACAAAAACAAGAACAGGAACAGGATAAGCTCTTTCGGCATGTGCCTTCCTCAGATCCTGAAAACAATTCATACACACAACTATTTAAGAACCAGCTAACCAATCTAGTTAAAAGGCAATTAAGCAATTAAAATGAGGCAATGAAACATAGCAACACTTACTCCCCATTTGCATAGTGCACTTGTAACAAAAACATGTTTTAAAATAACTTAGATCCAAGCTTAAAACAAAACTACATTTTGTTAAATACAATCAGCAAAGCATGCTAAAACATATAGTAAATAAATAAAACACTGCTGTCATAACTATTACACAGCTTGTAAATCTGTTAACACTCAGAGTTCGTAATGTTAACATATCAGGTCCACACCATAATATTAAAGAAGAGCATTTTAAAACATGTTTTTGTTACTAGTGCACTATGCAAATCTTTTTCCTGAAAACTGATATAAACAGTTACAAGAGTCTTTCTTGAAGTATTTAAGGAAAGTCTATATATCTTAGGGACTCAAAAAAAAACATGACTTCAGCATCATGAAATAATAACTTATTAAAGATTTTCCCACAAAAATAACCAATACTATAGCTTTTAAAATGTTTTCCTTATTGTTAGAAACCTCAAAATACTAAATTATACTACTTTTCCAGTATGTAGCAACTTTGTTCAGATGTTACTTAATTATACTACTGATGTTTGCTCATACTCACAGTATTATACCCCTTATCTGAAAGTATAATTATTCAGTCTTATCATAGCTATAATTTCTGTAAAATAGTCTACAGAGAAGTGTTTAAATTACAGTGTTTAGTATTTTCCTGATAATTATTAAGCAGGTAATACAGATTAAATTTGCAACCCCCCCCAAAAAAAAAAAAAATTCTACAGCTTTATTTAAGAATTGAGGTATAAAATAGACTTACTGTTGGGTACAGATTGCTCAATGCTAAAATACTTATAGTCATCAATTTTCTTATAAAATAACAAATGAATCAATGCTATTCATCATTAGTACTAATATTAAAATGCAGGAAACACCTGCTAAATGAAGTTTCCAAACAGATCCAAATCATATGTATCCTCACTATGGAAAAAATCCTATATTATCCACCTTCATAAAGGTGGCATCTTGGTTGATAAATCACTCAAAATTTCCTGAAAGTTGTATGCATAAGCAACTCCTCACTATCTTCTAAAAGAATGGGTCTTAAAATCCACCCAACATGGCTTCCCCCCAACATACAGTACAACTACTGACCTCCTATCATTCAATGACAATGACACCATTAATAAATACAGGGACTTGGACAAACTTGTCTCCAACTTATTCCTAGACCCGTCAAAAGCTTTTGAGACAGTTTCTCACTCTAAACTCCTGTATAAGCTGTCTCAACTTGGGCTATCCCCTTCTTCATTACTGTGGTTCAATAGCTATTTAACTGACAGCGTCCAGTCTGTTAAATGACTGAATACTCTCTCTTCATGCAAGTTTCCACTGGTGTACACAAAGACTCTATTCTTGGTTCCCTCCTTTTTAATATCTTTATCAATGATCTTTATACCTCCATAGGTCCAGCCTCTCCTATACAATATGCTGATGATTCTACACTTATATGTGCATCTAATAACTTGCCTCAACTCCTACATATCATGCAAGATACTTTTTCCTCAGATGTGAAATGGCTCCATAATGCCCAGTTACTACTCAACCCTGAAATAAGAAAGTTACTTCTATTTTTTCCAACATCACACATGCCTGATAAAGCAAATTTCTAAATCTTTTCACTTAACAAAACTGAAATTTAAGTAGCGTCCCATATAAAACTTCTTGGGCTGACTATAGATGATAACCTTAGTTTGACCTTCATGTTCAAAATAACATAAAAAAGACTCACCAAAAATTAATAATGCTTTGCTGGCATAAAAACTTCCTTAGTAACACCACCAAAACCACTTTTGCCACTACCCACCTTCTCATATCTCTCTTATACAGTGCACCCATCCTAACCAAACTTCAGGCTACAGTTAAAAATAAGCTGGAGGCACATTGCAATAAGGTTGCAAAATTTGCCACCAGCAAGCAAAACTGCAGCCAACACTGTATTGCCCTTAAGGTTTTGAATTGGCATGAACTATCTCACCACTTAGATTGCATACAGCTTATCTCCAGTCCTGCTTTTACTCCTGTTTTCCATTCCTATCACCCTAACAAACTATTTTGATCTAAAGAACTACATTTTCTCAGCATATACAAATCCTCTTGTCAAAGTCGCTACTGATATTCTATCATTAAAAAATGGAATTATATCACTCTGCAAGGTAGATTTACCTCTAACCTCTGCAACATCAAACAACTACTAAAACACTATCTAAATAAAACGTGGCTCTGCTCCTGCACTACCCCAAACTGAACTGATCCCTTCCTCCCTCCTTCCACCACCAGCATACTTTGACTATGTTCAAAGAGAAGGAATTAGTAAAATCTATTTCTTAGACAAAGACCAAATATATTTTTGCCTAAGCTATATTATCTAGTTATCTCTGTTCCAAAGAGTGTACTCAGTGTGCTTAATGTCATTTCTATGAACTGTTACATGTAACAGTGTTCTTTTTCAGATTGTTAGAGCTGTCCAAATATTTGCACTATGTACTGTATGAGATGAAGGTGAATTTTTACCAAGTTAATATGTCATTCTTCTCCATTAGGCTCTGTAAGAACTTTATTAAACTTTAACCGTGTTATGTCAATGTGCGTGATATGGCAATGTGGAGCTTTCCTCCCTGGGCCACTGCTGAAAATGAGAAATTACTCCATCAGATATACTCGGTAAATAATTGCCAAATAAATAATTAATAAATAAATAAATAAAATAAGACCTGAATGAGTCTGATTAAATTTTCTGCCAAGTTTGTAAATTTGCAGACAGATATTTCAAACCTAAATGCAAAACAGAATTAGCATCCTGAAAAACAGTACAACCAGATTAATTAATGACACTGATATTTGAAACTGCATTGTATAAAGTAGTTGATGAAAATGAATACCAATGATCTGGTCATTTTACAAAATGTGGGTGCACTCTAAGTGCATTACCCACATTTATCTACACCATGGAAATGTTCTCTATTGACATAACTACCCCGTGTATAGTAAAGCCAATGACATTCTAAATTAATGCATCCCACATTGAGTGAATAATAAAAGTCATTTTAAATACCACAGCTATAAAGATATAAAACAGAACTAGTTCTAACACGCATACTGTAACAGAGGGTCTTCCCTACTGCATGAAAACTGTTACATACATGATTAACTTCCAAAAATGAATGTGGTCTGTGCTGCCATATGTAAAAATGTATATGCAAAATATCGAAGGACATTAATTAGTACCCAATTGCTTCCATCAAACATATACATTGACATCATAGCTGAAAACAGTAAATACACAACTATTAAAAATATATATATATATATATATATATATATATATATATATATATATATATATATATATATATATATATATATATGGGTTTACTCACTTCACTTGATTAGCCCATACCTCAACCCCAGAAACATCAACCACAAAAGTTTGACAAAAACATGCTGTCACTCATGGTCCAAGAAAGAACCTTAGCGCATGCAATTTTCCTAAAAAAAAAAAAAAAAAAAAAAAAAAAAACAACAACAAATAACATTTTTTGCTGTGGAGCAAGCCCCCAATACTTCCCATGTGGGAGATGCCCCTACACCCCCGTGGCTATTTTATACATACACATATATATATATATATATATATATATATATATACATATATATATATATATATATATATATATATATATATACATATACATACATATATATATATATATATATCTATATATATATATATATATATATATACATATATATATATATATATATATATATATATATGGGTTCACTACATAAGACCGAAAACCAATAATACCAATGTCCATAATCCCGAGACCAGATACTCGAAATACGAGAAGACTGGGAGACCAGAAGCGCAAAATTAAAAATCCCGAACACTACACTAAACATACACCACACACATACACATACACACACCTTCACCGAAAACACAAACACACTAACCTACACTACATACAAGTAAGCCCCCCTGCACCCCCCACACACCCCCTATTTAAATATTCTAACTCCAAGGTCACACTATACAGAAAAACACACGAAAACACCACCACACACCTACATTCCCTTCGGACACACACATCACAGTCACAACACCCACTTACACACAAAAAAGCCCCTAACCAACACACTCAAACATAGATACCATCCATTCACAAATTGCAACACCAGAAGCGCTACTTCAACATTTCCGAACCTCAGGATTTTGACTTTCATGCTTCTGGTCTTCCAGTCTTGTCATCTTTTGGGTACCTGGTCTCGGGAGTATGGGTGTCAGTATTATGGGTTTTCAGTCTTATGTAGTGAACCCGTAAAAAAAAAAAAAATATATATATAGATATATATATATACACACACACACACACACACACACACACACACACACACACACACACACACACACACACACACACACACATACTGTATATGTGTGTGTGTATATATATATATATATATATATATATATATATATATATATATATATATATATATATATATATATATATATATATACTAACTCTGATATCTTACAGTCTTCAATAAAGGGAATATTCCTATACCTAGGGATTGTCGATCTCCTGCACATGCCAGCCATCTGTTTAGTCTATCAAATACAGTTAATAAAGAGATGTCAACCAACAACAATTTATGACTCCCATATTTATATATATGTACAGAGAGAGAGAGAGAGAGAGAGAGAAAGATGCTGTACTGTGATGAAGCAGAATTCCTTCTACCACCTCCAATATAGGCATACATGCTTGAAATATTCAAGATTTGGCAGAGTTCATTATCCCATTGTTTTTGTTTTTTTTTTCTTTTTTGCTTTATGAAATGTTAAACACCATCAAATGTCATATCAGTATATCTTTATCATATAATTTTTTCGTTGGTTCTAAGACTGTTCAACATTTTTGTATGTCTGCTTATTTTATTTAGTTATTTTATATATATATATATATATATATATATATATATATATATATATATATATATATATATATATATATATATATATATATATATATATTCAGGTTATGGATGCAGATTGTTGCATGTAATATACCAATGTTGTAAAGAAATAGATGAATAATATACAGTTTTGTTTTACTCCTAAATTTTTATTAGATTACATATTCATTGACTACTGTCCTGCATTTTACCAAATCCAACATTGATTTAATTATAATTTTAAGTGCACAACATTTTCATAGTTGCCTGAGCCTGCCCCAGAAACAGACTCAGACCTCCCCAGAGAGGGTGTTTATTTAATTTGAGTATCACTGCTCTAAAACAACCTGAGAAGCTTTACTCAGCAACAGTGATAATGACTTCAAAATAGCATGTTTGGAACCAACTACCTAAATGTCCATCCAATAAGTATCACAAAGAACCTATGGGCTGAGTCTGAAGAAATTGCAGTAAAACAATTCTGCTCTGCAGCTCGTCTCAGTAAAAGCAAAAGTAACTAGCAAACATTTGAAAATAAGCTTACAACTTGAAAAAATATGTGCTTTACTATTTGTCAGAAAATACAAAATCAAGACAGGTTCATCAGAAAGTAATTGGATTCTGAGCAGTGTAGTTTGTCTCTGACAATACCAGCTAAGAATCCTAAACTTAGAGTGGCCAACATGACTGATTCTTTTGTGAAAAGCTGGAGGAGTATTCAAGAAGATCTAACTTTGCAATCCCTAATAACTGAAATTAAAATGCAGACAATGTGAATGATGCTTCCTCAAAGTTAACTCAAAATATAAGCCTGCAAAATCAAGCAGCACATCAGTATTCAGCTGGAAACAAACTTGTCTGCACCATAAAATATCTAAGCAAATCTCAAAAAACACTAAATATAAATTAAATAAAAGTAATATGCATGCAAAAACACATCCCCATGAGAAATTTAAGAGGACAAAACCAAAATATTTGCTTTAAATAATGATTCTGCTCGGAAACAATTGCCTGCATCCTGCTTGTGGTGGATTTCATTCCTCCTACTCCCATACTTGTATATGCAAAACCAAGATCTCACTAACTTGGAAAAGGAGAGTGCCAGCATTGTGGCACAAAGGGATAAAGCCCATTCTATGGCCTATGTGACCTGGGTTCAATTAGTACCTCACGCATCTGAGGAACTGGAATAGGAAGATGGGTGAGCTTTTCGTAGCGGGTGTGCACTCAGGTGTACTTCACAGTAACTCTGCACTGGAGCTGAGATCATGTAGGGGGCATTGGCATAGTAAGTTAAGGGAAGTGGATAAGTCACAGTTGAGGCAGGACAAATATGACAGCTTTCCCATTGCATGTCTGTCCATAGATGTTATCATACTAGGGGTGGATACATTTGGGAATAAATCAGAAATACTCTTCAGCAGCAGTATGGTGCTGTCCCAAGATCCTTGATCTCATTACCACCTCAGCACGTGGATTAAGATTAGCCCAATGGAGGCTAAAGTGGGACCTGCGGCAGTTTGATGGTAAGCTGTAGGAGCCAACAAGTCCCCTAAAAGTCTTGGAAAAAGAAAAAAATCTGCCTTAAACTGTAATTGTTCTATTTTGCTTGTTCTCTGAGTCCGTAATGATTACAGAAACAAAAGTGCTCGATGCACTGCATCAAGCAAATTAATTAAGCACAAAAATATTTCATAGCAATACATGTCAAGCAAAGCCTCTTTTATAAAATCATATTTTATCAGAGTAAGATTACAAAAGAGAAGAAAAACTACAGGTGACTGGCTTAAATTCACTGTAATTTAGAAACTTGCCAAAATTCAATAACTTTAAATTAGCATAAAAATACAATCTCAAGCAAAGGAAGTGGAAGCTGTGTTGGAAGAGAAAGAGGTTACTTGAGTTTTAATCAGCTTTGCTTAACAATGGAAAACTGGTGATGATAACACGGACAGGACAATAAGTAAAATAAAATAAATGAGAACACAAAAAATAAAAAGATCTGGTATACCAAAAGACAATGAAAGAGGAAAATGATCCAATAGACTACATGTCTCTGTTACTTCAATGTCTTATTTACATGTGATAACTAGATAGGTTCTCTGATTGAAGGACCCTTTTTAGGCCTTGTTCTTGTTCTTTCTTTTTAGGCCCAACACAGACCAAGGTAGCAAATAGAATAATTAGAGTAACAGTTGCATCAAGAGTAAATAAAACCTTTTCTTGCAAACATGCATATTACAATGCATAAATCAATATATAAACGAATCCTAAGAGATTTTATTAAACATAATGAGGGAACACAGTGAAGCAGAAGAGAAAGAATGTGTAATGGAAGCAGTATTATGATGGGTAAGAGTGGGTGGTGAAAAAGGAAATGATGTCAGACTAAAATGAGTAGACAAGATAAAGTCAGAAGAAGGTAAGATGAAGTCATCAGAAAAGTACTAGATGCACTTCATGATGTTATTGAAATGAGAATATAAACAAGGATTTATGTACATACGTACGCGGTAAGTAGCATATGCAACAGTTTAAGTCAACATCAACTAGTAAGGGTAGTGGTCCTCAATGATTCTCAGTAATGAGTATTACAGTTGTTATTATGCCGTTGGCCATAACACAAACACTTATTTCCCTTGTGGTTGGGGGATGGCATTATGGTTAAGGTGTTTACCTTAACCTCAATGACATGTCTTTCTGTTGCACATACATGATGTGGCAATATACTAATCCAAAGCATACTACAGGGGAAGTGATGGACTATGAACAACATCTGTTGTCTGTCAGTTTCTCTCAGTCAAATAAATGTATACATGCTAATTGTTGCAGCACTATCTGCAGTTTAACTGCCACAATGCATGGACAGCTGAATACGGGAGGAAAGTGTAATGTGTTAATGTGTGTCATGCACACAGTGAAATATAATTAAATGTCTCACAATAATATCTGCATATGTTTGCACATGTAACACATAACATGGCAACTAGATAGTATGCATCCACAAGAGCGCATATACAGTCTAATCAATTATATGGCAATCAGTATGTTGGCAGCCTAACAGAATTGGAGCACACAGACAATACTTATGGACCTGATGGACCAGGCTGATGGGGATAAGCCTCACAAATGATTTCATAGACTATCTCTCTGAATGAGTCCTGCATAGCCTGTGCCATTTCCTGGAAGAAGTTCCCCATTGTGTTTCTCATCTGGGTTTGAAACACATTTGTCACAGCCTCCCAGATCTCCTCCCAATAATCGTCTCTATTCCAGTCCTGGTGTCATCTCCTATGGGGTGGAGTAGGCATGATGGCTTGGGCGGGGGGGGGTTCTGCTTCCTCATTATTGCCATTATAATTATCATCATCTGAGGACTCAACAGTTGCCTGGGATGTGTTCATTATTTGTGTCTGATCAGCAATCATCCATGGGTCCCATGATCTCTCAAGATGAGTCATAAAATATGATAGAAATGAAAAGCAAAAGTTTATCATGCCATACATTCCCATGAGGATCATAGGTGACCATAAAATGAAACTGATGTGCACATCTGCAATCCAGCACAGTTTAATTAACATCCCATTCACTTGTGAATTCTGCAAATGCAAACATGGAACTGAAGCTGTAGTAGCATACATTGAACATATTTAAAATACAGTTCATTTTAAAATGGTGCAAACATTACCAACTAGCACAATTATAATCAACACAGTTACTGATAGTGAATGGGTTCTACTGCACACAATACCTTCCCTATGTCACTTTATCTATAGTTATGGACACGTCCAGTAACAGAACATGTTAGGGCAAATGTATGAATCAACAATTTGAGCAGGTCAATGAAGGCTGTGCAATGACAAGCATAACATACCTTACTAGTGGGAATCATGACATCACCTGAACATTGGAATATTGGCCAGCATGAAGCATGGCAAGCATATACAAAGCAAGCACACGTAACATATCCTGACATTTGAATGGAATCATGCCCAACACTGCTTCATACTACATTTCCATAACTGAAAATTTGCAAATTAAAAGTTTGTAAATGACAAGATAGCATTGTTATTGAGACATGCACTGTTTAATAATGCTGTCTGCCTCAGTAAACTGTTCATATGAGTGTTTGACAGCATGTAATTTTTCCCTTTCTTTGTCCCTGGAAGGTGCTCCCTGAGCAGTTATGTCTTTGTGTGAATGTAAATTGTAGTCTCTGCATGTAATGAGTCATATAAACAGCCACCAAGTGGCAATATTAAAATGAAGACAAAGTCAGATGACAATATTGTGGAAACCAGGCAAGTGATACAACCAACATCTGAGTCAGATAGCATGATAAATGGCTGAACCAACACCAACATGATGAATATAACAGTAACAAATACTTAAAATGTTCAAACATGACAGCCTGTGACACATGAGAATCTACTATATCTTGTACTAGCACTAGTATATGTATGATCTACCAACAATTATTAGTAATCAGTAGCCTGCAACATGCAAACATCTTGATGTTGTTTGTTGATTATGAAATGTTGTGAAGAAATGCCTACTGTATCTGCAAAAGTATCCACAAACACAGGAATCAAGTACTTTCTAACAAAAACACCCAAGGTGGTGTAGCCAGATGCAATATCAATGTTGAAATGAAGGGCATGCTGCATAGTCTACAACTGACAGTGTGAACACTGGGGTTACCTTCATTTGGTCGACAGTTCATTTAACTGACAGTGAAATTAGCAGGACTAAATCACTGAAACTTCATTTCACTGACAACTCATTTCACTGACACTCATTTCGTCAACAGCTATATATGGCTTATTCTCCACTGTAGAGTGATCCTGGCATTAGAATAATTAGTAAGGGGAGTGTGGGGGCACAGCCTCTCACAATGGGGGTGTGAGGGGTGAAGCCCACCACATGTAATAAACATTATACAATATATAGATGTATACTGACAAGTGCAATAAATAACTGTTTACAGAAAACAATATAGATCTAAAGTTTGTGGGGGGGAGGCTTCGCCCCACACCCCCATTGTGGGGGACTGTGCTCCCCACACCCCCCTTACTATATATTCTAACTCTAGGATCGCTCTACAGTGGGGAACAAGCCATATATAACTGTCAATGAAATGAGTTGTCAGTGAAATGAAGTTTCAGTCATTTGGTCTCAGTCAAATGAGTGTCAGTGAAATAAACTGTTGACCAAATGAAGGTAACACGAACACTGACATGACAGACACTCATTCAGTCTGTGAAGAGGTATGCTATACACAATGGATTGGTCACTGAGAACCATATACAAGTGTGATAACTCATTCATTATAAGCAGTAGTCAAAGCACTACAGACTTGTATGCAAAACATCCTCCTCAAAATATGTATGCTGCATACACCAACTCAATTGCCATTTAGCTTGTGGCCTATATTTCAAAAATGATCTGCAAGAAACATGGCTTGATGCCAAATGATACTGCAACATATTTGTAATTCAATCAGACTTTTAAATGCAGGTATAGTGTGATTATTGCACTTACCTTTCTGATGCATAATGGATATTCAGGTATTCTAAGCAAAATACATAGTAATGCAAAATATACAGGCCTATAACAAGGATTATATGTATTTAATTTAACAATACAATAAAATTAAACAACATACTTCTCTCTTTCCACTGCTTCTCAAGCTTGTGCATCCCCTGGATGCATAAGGAAAAATTTTGGGTCTAGTCTTCATCACCTGAAAAAAGAAAATAGCCACTATGAATAATGTAGTCCTCAAATAACAGGCATATACACTGCTCAGATCGGGTTCTAGAAAACATTCTCTTGAAAAGCATCAGATAATTTCCATACACAGTTTGCAAGGTTACACACAGGCATTTGTGTCTTGGAACACAGTTTGGAGAACATGAAATTCAAACCTACAGCTCTAACAATGTGTGATGTCCTCACACTTGGCCAGTAATCAAGGAGCCTGAATCATCACCACTGAAACTGGAGAGGGATGTCCACTTGGAATACAAATGGATACACTCAGTATTTCCAGATGCAGATCTCTTTGCATCAAGCACAATTTCCCTTAAGAATACACAGGGAACATACTCAGTCCGGGGTATGGATCTCTATATCTGTCTTCCTCCAGGTCCCCAATCAGATTCCTCACTGGTACAGATGTAGGGTTAGGTCCTCAGCCGAGTGTCCAACTCAAAACCTCCAGTACCTTCTCTGTAAGTCCAGTGCTTAGTGTCCCTGCTCCATATAGCTGACAAACACACACACACACACACACACACACACACACACACACACACACACACACACACACACACACACATACACACCTGGGAAAGGCAGGCAGAGATTCACCACACACACACACACACACACACACACACACACACACACCTGGGAAAGGCAGGCAGAGATTTACCTGCTGTGTCCATTTCTGTCCAGAGTAAAAGGAAGTTATCACTGTAACCATACAATCCGCAATCAGCTACTCTAAGGCCCTTAACAAAGGCTGCCCAATTATACTGTGTAATGTTAATACTTCTGGAGTGGCCCACACAGTGTCACCAAATAAATATAAGCACGCTCAAAGGATAAACACTTTCTACAAGAACCAATCACAAGAAAAGATTTAACTATATTTCATAACAAATAATAAAAGAACAAGAAAATACTAAATATATATTTACAGTAAACCACAGAGGTCAAATCACAGGAGATATTGAAAACAACAATGATGGACAGACTCAACCAAATAAAGAAAAAAATCTCTAAACTAAGCTTCACTATATTCCTGACCTAATCTAAGAGAACTACTTTTCCCTAATAACTTACTTGATAGAGCAATGCACAATGAAATACGTGAGCAGACTTTCGAGTATTTCGGGTACCCAAAACAGAATACTCCCTCCTCAGAGATTACTCCTTGTAAAATATAATTTCCAAGGTGGCTTTCAGAATGACCTCATCTGGTCACCTGACCCTAGGTTCTCACAGTATCCCCCTTTGAATCTGAGACAGGATTTTTTTTTCAAAAATATTTAATTAATTTTTTTAGTTTATACAAAGTGTACATCTGAAGTTAATTCTGAAGGTAGCAATGTTTATAAAGACAATATAAAAAAAGATCATCATAGAGAATACACAACAAACATAAAACAAGTAAAAAAGTCAGCCACTGTAACAAATCTACATACACTATATAGAACAAAGTGCTACATAAAAGTCTGGTGCAAGAGGATTTTGTTACAAAATCACAAGAAGTAAATATTACTGAAGTTGACAAAAATGCTTATTCACGCATCTTTTGTTAAAATAATAACACTTTACCAGCATAGACTAGTCTATTAGTATGTGTTCAAGGAGAAAATTCCAGTATTCTTGATAGTAAGAGTGCTTATTAATATTATTTGTTATATGTTTACGAGAGGACACATTGGATTGCCATAGTTCTGAAGCCTTTCCAAGAAAGTTTAGAATGGTCTAACCAATCTTGAGTAATATAGAGTTTAACTAAAGCAAAAAGAGTAATAAATATATGTCATTTTAGCCTATGCAGTTTTATTTAGTGATGTGGAGAATTGCAAACTCCCAAGATAATGTTGACTTCTCATACCCATTTTTTCTAATCTTACCCTAAGAGAGCACAAAAGATTTTATGAAAGATTGCAATTCCATAAAAAATTCATCGTCAGCCTTCAAAAATGAGCACTATAAACAAGATGAGGATATTTTGGAATTAAAATTATTAAGTGTAACTGAAATAAACTAAACATTGTTATTAATCATTAGTTGTGTGTAAATGAGTTTCATGAAAGGGGTCAATTTAAGGGTTAGTTTAATAGCTTGAGATATATCCTCAGTTAAATCCTTAATCCTTTTTTACAGTAATTACAGTATAAGACAGAGAATTGGTATTTGATAGAGGTGATTATTTTATAAACATTAGAGAGCATTTATTTTTTTAGAGGATAATGGTTTGAATATTATTGTGCTAGTATTAAGATCTGACGCATTAATAATTGGAATTATTATTAAGGCAGGTAGAAGCTCTTTAATTTGTCTTGTTAATATTGAGGTATATCCTTTATGCAGCATTAGGGCTAGTCTGAGCTCCAGCAGAGGTTTCTCTCTGTATGTGTAGCTATCCCACACAGTATAATCTTTAATAAGTGGATGCTTATCTAAATGTGTCATGTTATTATTTAATTTAATACTAGGGTTTAAATGTAAAGGTTGTAAAAGAGCAAGAATTTTAATTAAGTTTAGGGATTCCGTCAGATTTTGGAATATCTTGATTTGGTGTTTTAAAAGACTATGTTTCTTATAGCAATCTAATCTAATAAAAGGAAGGGCTTGTGGGTTAATATTTATTGATTTGACATGCTCATACCAGATTTTAGACCAGGATGGAACCATTCATGAGCTTTCGGATTAAATTCTGAAATTTGCATGATTCTACTTAAACATATTATGTTGTAATATCACTGGAAATCTATTATGCTAAGCCCACCTTTCTCCTTGGGATATGTGAATTAGGTATAACTAATTCTAGTCAACTTCAGATACCATATAAATTTAGATTATTCTGTACTCATTTTGTGAAAAAAAATTATGGGGAACAATCATATTGGATGCATTGAATTGATACAGTAGCTTAGTTAAAATACTCATTTTTGACTAATGCTGCTTTAGACAGGGCTGACAGCTTCATTTGTCTCCATCTCTGAGTGTCTTGAAAAATATTACCCCATGTTTTAATTAGATTGTTTTGCATCACTGACTGTGAATTTTATACAAAGGTTAATCCTAAGTATTTAAACAAGGATTCTAAATAAAAGTAGAGTCTGGAAAGTAAGTTTCTTTATAGTTTAATGGTTTGATAGGAGAAATAAGGGATTTAGACTGGTTAATTTGTAGTTTGAAACAGAGACTGTATTAATTGATAAAATAATTTTATATAAATCTGTATTTGGAAGTTCAAAATAAATATTCAAGTCATCGGCAAAGGCAGATAAAATTATTTTTCAAAATTGTTGGAATCCTATGAAAGGTTTTCTGAGATAGATATAAAAATAGGGGTTCTATATATAATTTGAAAAGATGGGGAGCTAAGGGACAACCTTGTCTGATTCCGTTTGAAATCTTGATAGGCTTTGAAAATGTTTCATTTACAAATAGAGATGTATAAGAATTTTTATAAGGTATTTTTATCAATAAACTCTTTTGGAATATCATAATAGCATATGGTTAAAATAAGAATCTTAAGTTAACATTATCAAATGCTTTACATGCATCCAGTACTAGAGCATACCACAAATTCCTCTCATGTTTAAGAAGTTGGATCATGGAGTCTAATGTTAAAGTATTATACAAAGTCTGTTTATTATTCATAAAACCAAGTTGTTCAGGTGACACAATATTGGACATAACCTTCTTAAGTCTCTCCACTAGTAGTGTGGACATAATTTCCAGGTCTACATTAATCAGGGAAATTGGCCTGTAATTAAGAGGATTAGATTTGTCCATACTGTTCCTTTGAAATAAAAATTGTTTTTGAATTATTTAAATACAAGTCAGTAATGACGTTTTGTCTAATATAATTAAATATTTTCAGAAGAATGTCTGATATTTGATGGATAAAAGTTCTGTAAAACTCTGTTGTACATCTGTCTGGGCTGGGAGCTTTTGCCATTTTCAGTTTATTAATTACATGTTTTATTTCGTGACATGTGAAGGGAGCACTAAAAAGTGTGTTCTGTATTATATTAATTTTTGGGAAAGTAATTAATTTAGGAGCTCTTCACATTCTAATTCCGAACTTTGCCTATATGGGGATTATATATTGCCATGTAATTTTTTTGAAAGATTCAATATTTGCAAGTCTGTCTTGAATGTTTTGCTATCATATTGTAGTAAGGCTATCCTAGGGGCTGCCTGTTTAGTATTTATTATTCTCTCAAATGTTTTAGAAGAGTTTGCACCCACTTGGAATATTTTGCTAAGGATTTCATTTCTTTAAATGCATAATGTTGTTGATGTAAAAGATAGAGAAAGGAATTCAGCATAGACAGTTACAATACACATGTAAATGTTTATGGCAGTGCCTGGGGCTTCCTTCTTTTTAGTGAGCTAATGAATAAAGGCTATTTCCAGACCCATAATCTCTGGTCCTATTCATCACTGTGGGGTGACATTCTAATGGTTGAACTGTTCATTTACATTTCCCTTATTTTTCTTAAAGTAAGCTAGCTGGTTAACCTTTGCTGTCTCAGTGTCCAGTATTAAAACATATACATTTAATTCAGTTGCAATAAAACATATACATTTATTTTAATTCCAGCAAGATGCACTGTTGATACATTTTAACACAAGCAAACCTAATAAATACATATTCAACACAAGCATCTGTAAAAATATATTTGATATACAAATGACATATAATTATTTAAAAAATTCCAGCTAGCTGTGTTGGCATAAGTCATACATCCACTGCCCTACTTCTGGCATGTCTGGCAGTACCTCCAATCATCACAGTTGTCCCCCTCCTTTTGAAGACTCAAGCTAATTTTCAAGTGACCCTTGAGAAAGGTGGCTTGAGAGAAATAAGCCTATATTGGAATATGTTACCCTTTCCCTGTCTTGAGAGCCCAACTGCATTGGCATTACTGACCCTACTATGGTATTACACTGTCTTGTCATATGCCTGCAATCCTAAGTTCCACCTTAATAACTTAACATTTTGCTGGCTGGTTCTATGTAGCCATGTTAAGACATAATTGTCTGTAAATACAGTGAATTTCCTTCCATACAGATAAGGCTGAGGGTTTTGCAGTACCCATACTATGACTAGACATTCTTTTCTACAGCTGCATAACATTTCTCCCTAGGTTGGAGTCTACAGCTGAGATATACCACTGTGTTGTTTTCTCCTTCTGAGGAAACCTATCTAAGTACTCCCCCCCCCCCATGATTTGAAGCATCCACCTGCACAACAAATTATTTGCTGTAATCTCAACTAGCTAACACAGGGAGTCCTCCCAAAGCTCCTTTTAGCTTAAGGAATGGCTGCTCACATGCTGGGGTCCAAACTACCATATCTGGCCTTGTTTTACTTGTCAGGTCTGTCAAGGGAGCAGCTATTGTACTATAACTGGGGGAAAATTTTCTATAATACCCCACTGTCCCAAATAATGCCCTCACTTTCTTTTTAGCAATGGGGGTATGCCATGCTTGAATGGCTTCCACTTTGGCAGGTTCTGGCCTGATCTTAACCCACCCCACCCTATGTTCCAGGCAGGAGACCTCTGCCATACCCACCTGATACTTGCTGGGATTAATGGTCAGTCCTGCCCTTTGCAGTCTGCTCAACACCTCCCTGACATGCTGAAGGTGCTCTTGTCAGTAAGGCTGTAGCTGGCAATATCATCCAGGTAAGTAAGGACATAATCTCCTGCTCCTGCTAGGATATGATCTGCCAGCTTCTGGAAAGTTGCTGGGGCATTTTTCATCCTAAAGAGCATCTTTGTGAACTCATAAAAGCCAAAATGAGTCACAAAAGCTGACCTCTCTCTAGCACTGGGAGACAAGGCCATCTGCCAGTAGCCCTTGGTCAAATTAATAGTGGTCAGTTACTTAGCCCCACTCAGCTTTTCTAAGGCTTCATCTGTCCTAGGCATGGAGTAGGCATCTGAATCTGTTTCACTATTTAGTCTTCTACAGTCCACAAACAACCTGGTGCTGCCATCCTTCTTTGGTACCAGCACAACTGGGGAGGTCCAGGGACTGATGGACTCCTGGATGACTCCAAGTTCCAACATTTCCTGTATCTCCACCCTCAAAGTCTGTTTTACTCACTCAGGCACACTGTAACAGGCCTGCTTTATAGGTCTTTGGGGCCCTGTATCCACTTGGTGCTGCACCAGGTGGGTCCACCCTTGTTTCCCAGTGAACATGTCCACAAACTCCTGTAACACTGCTTGGATTTCTTGAACCAGGGATTGGGATAGCAGCTGGGACACAGCTACCCCTGCCACTGAGGTGTCAGTCTGAGCCTCACTAAGTAGATCACTCACCAGATGCCCCTCAGAACCCTCCTAGCACCCACTGCAAATACTCAGCACAAGGGCCTCCCTATCATGGTATGGCCTCATCATTGTAACATGGTACAATTTGTGCCTCTGCCTTCTGCCTAACAGTTCTACCATGTAGCTAACATCATTGACCTTCCTTACCACTTTGAAGTGTCCTTCTCAAGCTGCTTGCAACTTATTGTGTTTGACAGGAATGAGCCCCATCACCTGCTGTCCCACAGCATTCTCTCTTGCTTGAGCATTCCTGTCATACCAGACCTTTTTCTGCTGCCGGGCTTCTGCCAGGTTCTCCTGGGCCAAACCCATGAGCTCTCTAAGCCTTGTCCTGAAGTTTAGGACATGTGCCACAACAGAATCCTTGTGGGATTCAAACTCACCCTCCCACTCATTATGAATCATATCTAAAGGTCCTCTCACCCTATGCCCATATAGCAACTCAAAGTGTGAAAAACTTGTGGATTCTTGAAGCACCTCTCTGTAAGAAAACAGCAGATGGAGCAAATAGTTGTCCTTCTCTCTCTCTTGAAGTGGCCTTCAAATGCCCGTAGCATGTTTTTAGTGTAGAGTTTCCACAATACCATTAGTTTAGGGTCTTCAAATGCCCGTAGAATGTTTTTTAGTGTAGAGTTTCCACAAGACTATTAATTTTGGGATGGTAGGGGGTTGTCTTTAGGTGCTTCACCTCACAGAGCTCACACAAACAAGCCAGCAGGTCTGACATGAAATTGGTACCTCTGTCAGTCAGTATTTCTCTTGGAAAACCTACCCTGCTGAAAATCTGTAGCAAAACATTTTCCACCTTTTCTGCCTCAAAGGAGGACAAAGCCACTGCCTCAGGGCATCTAGTAGCATAATCTACACCACTAGGATATACTTCTTCCCTGTTGAACTTGGGGTACACACAGGCCCCACAATATCCGTAGCTACCCTCGGAAACAGCTCCTCAATTACAGCCAAAGGCATCAAAGGAGCTTTGACCTTGTCTTCTGCCTTGCCTACTTTTTGGCACTGCTCACATGTCCTGCAGTACATGGTTACATCCCTGGCAATCCCAGACCAATAAAAATTCTGTATAATACATCTCTTGGTAAGCATTATGCCCATATGACCTGCAAAAGGAATGTCATGATCTATGGTTAGAAGTGCCAGATGGTAGGCACTACCAACTGCTGTATTACCTCACCTTCTAGCCCTCCTTCAGGGGTCCACTCTCTATACAGTAACCCTTTGTTCCAGTATACAGACTTTCCCTTTTTTGAGAATCAGGTGCCTCCCTAGCTACCTCCTTCAAGCCTTATAATGTAGGGTCTGAGAGCTGAGCCTATCTCAACTCTATCTTTGTGACTTTTCTCAGCTCTCCTTCCACAGAAGGTCTGGTATCTTCTGACAGCGGGGACTCAATGTCAGCCTGGGTACTACCACTCACCTCTGCCCTTGCAGTCACCCTATCCAATGGAACATCAGTACCTACCAGCAGCCATGGCTCACATTCAGGCTTGCTGCTACAGAGTAGCCCCTCCCTGAATTAGCCACATCAACAGTCCTGGCTTCATGGATGTGGTCTGTCTGTCTCCCCTAGACTACCAAACCCACATGCCTGTCTCCAAGCCTGAGTGTGTGTCATTGCATGCACACAAGGTACTACATTATCAAAATCATTCCCTATCAATACATCTGCAAGGATATCCTCAAGCATACTTCTTGCTTGCTTCCTATTCCACCCTCCCAGTCAAGGTGAACCTTGGCCAAAGACATTTGGAATGGGGTCCCAGCTAAAGCTCTGACTGGAGTGGACTGCCCAAGCACGTACTTCACCTCTTTAACCACTGCAAGTTCATAATGGTTATATCAGAGGCTCTGTCTCTCTTAGCAGTTTCCTGTTTTCCATCCACCAAGATAGGATACCAACTCTGGTGGTAGTTTGGTACCCCTGTTGTCTCCAGACAACTTACCACTGCCATTCTGTTATTCCCACTTGCTGGCTCCCCCTTCCTACCTTGCTTCAGTGGACATTTATATGCTACATGGCCCCACTGGTTACATTTGAAACATTTAACTTTTGATCCTGGCTGTCTACCTGAACTAGCGGCTTTCTGTGTTACTGGTGGATCCTGTTGGGGTGGTTTAGGTTGTGCACCATGGGTTCCCTTATATCCATGTGCAACACTGAATATCCCTTTCCTGTGCAGCAAAGCCCTGCTTGCTAAGTCGAGATCCCCTTTTTTTCCCCAGCTCATCTGCACAGTTGCATTCCCTATCTGCCATTCAGATTCTCATGTTCTCAGGCAAAGTGCTAAGGGCTTATTCCAAACACAAAATGGTTTGCCAGCCCTTGAAAATTGGTGACCTGACACCCACTCACTCACCTATGAAAAGAACTGCTTAATTCAGCAATATAATCACACACACTTTCATCTGTCTTGCGTCTATGCTCAAAACTTTTTCTTTAAGCTTCAGGTGTTAACGTAAAACATTATGACACACATTTTTTACCTGTCTCATAGTTTAAGCAATCAGCATCAGACAATTCATAAACAGCAGTTACAGCTTTACCATGGAATAAGGGGTTGAGGAACTGTACCCAGTGCCCTTGGTCAACATTATACTGTTTGCATACTGTTTCAAATATATGAATAAAACTGTCAAAATTATCACCCTCTTGGTACTGCGGAAGATGTTTACTGACTTTTATTGCTTCTGGAGTACTTTTACTCCCTTCCCCATTACCTCCATGTCCCTTCCAAAGAGTCATCATTTCCTTTTCATGTTGCCACTGCCTCTCATTTTCTTTGGCTTCCAAACATCTCAGTCTCTTATTTTCTTTGGCCTCCAAATGCCACAATCTCTCTGTCAATTCTAGTTCCAAACATATGGCAGCCATTTCAAGTCTCTTTAACTCCAGATGTATTTTTAAGTCCTCTTAGGAAAAGTTGAACTGTCCTGTTTCTGAGAGCTGTCCATCCCAAATGCCAGACTGGTTGTCTTCTTGGTTGTTGGTCTGTTCTGCAGCTGTGATTAAGGTTACAATAATTTCCTGTTTAGTCAAGTTGGCACGATCCAGTCCTTTGGCTTGGCACATCTCGGCCAACTGGTTTCTTGTCAGTTTGTCATAATCCTCTGCTGACATCCTTGCCTGCTCTTCCTGACTAACTAAGCTAACAAAAAATAAATAAATAAAACTATTGTGATATCAAACTCTGAATGTCTACTTTGTAGCTGCTTGAGAATACACCTTTTTTAGTGACAACTGCTTACATACTACAGGGGTACAATTAATAGCCACACCATTGCTCACCAATATGTGAGCATGTGATGGTCCCACCAATGCCAACCAATATGTGATGTCCTCATGCTGAGCCAATAATCAAGAGCCTGAATCCTTACCACTGACACTGAAGAGGGATGTGCACTTGGAATACAAATGGATACTCTC
Organism: Protopterus annectens; assembly: GCF_019279795.1. Classification (NCBI taxonomy): domain Eukaryota; kingdom Metazoa; phylum Chordata; order Ceratodontiformes; family Protopteridae; genus Protopterus; species Protopterus annectens. The sequence goes on from NC_056739.1 coordinate 1,845,538,869, forward strand.
AGTATTTCCAGATCCAGACATCTCTGCATCAAGCAAAATTTCACTTAAGAGCACACAGGGAACACACTCAGTTTGGGGTCTGGATCTCTCTATCTGTCTCCCTCCAGGTCCAAAGACTTCCCACTGGTACAGCTGTAGGATTAGGTCCTAAGCCAAGTGTCCAAACCAAGACCTCCAGCACTGTCTCTTTGGCATCCCTGCTCCAAGTAGCTCTCACACACACACACACACACACACACACACACACACACACACACACACACACACACACACACACAACTGGGAAAGGCTGGCAGAGATTTACCTGCTGTGTTCCCTTCTGCCCAGCGTATAAGGTAGTTATCATTGCTACCAGACACTCCACAGTCAGCTTCTCTAAGGCCCTTAAGGGTATCCAATTATACTGTGTAATATTAATACTAATACAAATGGCAGTAGTTTACCAAGACACCTAAGCCTTCTAGAGTGGCCCACACAGTGTTACCAAATAAATATAAGCACTCTCAAAGGTTATATAAGGACCAGCCATAAAAAATGTTATATACATTTAATAATAAATAATAAAATATCAAGAAAATAATAAATATATGTTTACAGTAACCACATAGCTCAAATTACAGGATATATTGAAAACAGCATTGATGGACAGACTCGTACAAATAAAGAAAAACAATCTCTAAACTACGCTTCATTATATTCCTGGCTGAATCTTGGAGAATTACTATTCCATAATAACTTATTTGATAGTGCAAGACACAATGAAATATGTGAGCAGTGTTTCTAGTCAGGTTCCCCAAAACAGAAAACTTCTTCCTTAAAGCTTATTCCCTGTAAAATATAATATCCAAGATGGCTTGCAGAATTACCTTATCTTGTCACCTGACTGTAGTTTCTTACAGTATCCCCTTTGAAACTGAGACAGGAATTTAGCATAGACAGCTACAATACATATCTAAATGTTTATGGCAGTGCCTGGGGCTTCCCCTCTTTTTACTGAGCTAATGAGCAAAGGCTTTTTCCAGATCCACTGTCTCCGGTCATATTCAGCACAGTGGGGTACTGTTTTAATGGTTTAACAGCTCATTTACATTTCCCTTATTGTTCTTAAAGTAAGTTATCTGGTTAACCTTTGCTGTCTCAGAGTCCTGTATTAAAACATATACATTTAATTCAGTTACATTAATACATGTACATTTCTTTTATTCCAGCAAGGTGCACTGTTGATACAGTTTAACACAAGCAAACCTCAAAAATACATTTTCAGCACACACATCTGTACAAATCAGTTTGACATACAAATGACATATAATTATTTACAAAATTCCAGCTAGCTGTGTTGGCACAAGTCATACATCCACTGCCGTACTTCTGGCATGTCTGGCAATACCTCCTATCATCACACTAACGTACATCCAAACTCAAACCTGAAGACTTGTTGCATAATTAATCCACTTGACTGAGATTGTTTGCTGTGAATGCAGTGAAAAGACTTTGGGTTATGGCATCATCTGGATGGAGGATGGGCTACTAATATGGATCATGGCTTACGATTTCAAAAAATGAACACATGCTGGGCATGTTGGTAAATATTTAGCAAGAATGAATTCATGCCAGCACTGCTGTCACAGCCATTAGCAGCAATGGAAACCTTCATATCTCAAACAGTGGAACAGTGTCATGTCACATAGCTTCTGTTAACAGAGACATAAAAGGTGGCATACATCAGGGTCACCGTAAGGTATGTGGGAGGACATTTAAAGATACTCCTTGGTAAAGTGCACATCGCAAAGCAAGTGCATACATCACTGTATCTCCCTGTTATTAATTTCAGCTGTAACTCTAACCATCTGACTCAGAAGATAAAGATGAGGTGGTTGTTGAAATGAATTTAATAATGAATGGCAAAACAACACTTGATGGCACTTTTGAAAATAATACCATATCGCACAAAAATGTGTTAGACATATAATAGTCTATAGCAAGCTTTACTAACCCTGCACTTAAAGAGATGCTGTTAACAGACTGTTACGGTCTACTAGCATATTCTTCAGAATTTGATGAATAACTGTGTTATTTGTAATCATGCACAAAATAAATGTTAATATCAATAAATAGTTCAGTAGAGAAGAATATTCAACTATGTGTGAAATTAAACAAGATAAAAATGTAATGATCTGTTTCCATTTTGTGGATTTTACCCACAGCACACCAAACTATAGGGATTCTGGCCAGTTTCCTTACAAGTGAGCTAACAGGCAGTACACATTTCTTCTTAACAAACAAGTACTGTTTGTGTTTATCTGTATTCCTGCAGATAATGGATGAACATGGAAACTGCCAACACTTACTGGCCATTATAATCTAAAGAAATAATAAGAGTATAAGGCTCTTCAAGCACCACTGCTAATCCAAAATTCCATTTATTGAAAGAGAAGGCAGCAAGTAAACTGAAGAGTGACTCAAATCTAAGTGCAAACATAATACAAATACATTTGGAATTTTTAGACTAGCAGTGGTGCTTGAAGAGCCTTTTCCTCTTGTTTATTAGTTTATTTTGTGGCTCTTTATCTCCATTTGGCTATTTATTAGTTTCCTAAAGAAATACAGTTATCAATACATAACTGAAAACATAGGTGTAATCATTCAAACAGGCATTCAACTTTATTTATTATGTTTGTTTACCGGGAAAATCTGACTTGGAACAAAGCCAATTTTCAGCGGAGGCCCAGGGAGAAATGCTCCAGATGCATGTCTTTGTACTGTGGGGGGAAACTGGATTACCTGGAGAAAACCCACACGAATGCAGGGAGAACATGCAGACTCCACACAGAAGGCACTCCAGCTGAAAATCAAACCAGAGAACCTCTTGCTGTGAGGTGACAATGCTACCACTGCACCACTGCGCTGTCCAGTATTTGCTTAAACAAACAGGACTGTAGTAAGAATGTTCACTTTATTAGAGGAATGAATTAAAGAAGTGATTTATGAGTTACTATTCAGACATATACAGCTAGAGTAGGAGATACTATTGTACTATAGTGGATAACTATGAAATGTACAGTCATCATCAGTGATGCATGTGGATGTGTAAAATTATGTTAATATATGTTGGAAAACAGATGTATATCTACAAAGTTTAGAATTATGTATATTATAAACATTAGTTAATAAATTAACAGCATGGCTGTAGAACCCATATTTATATGGAGAGCAGTCATCATGTCTTCTTAATTATACAGATGAGCTAATTGTCAGAACTGCTACTTAATGGTTATGAAAACCATGCATCTGATATATCTGGTAAACAGCTATATCTGTAAATTCCCTAGCAATGCTCAGCTATATGTAGGATTGTGACACCTACTGTAGGCACCCACTGGTTGTTTCCACACCTTGGTGACCCTCCAATAAAGCTCCTCTGTGTCACTCTGATGCAGGTCATCATAATAGTGGCAAACCTGTACTCCAGTCTAGTGAATCCCATACATTGTCAATGCTCCTTCACAATCTGGTTCCAGATGCCAATCATCGCAAAGTTCCTTGGCCTGGCTCTCACCAGATGCTCCACTCTAGAATAGATAGTAAGCATCTGTGTGGTCTCCTCATTAGTCCAATCTGGGTGCCTGGACTAATCAGAGCCCCCTAGAAGCAGGCATCTCAATACTCCAAAATAATATGTATAAATGGGAAAAATACTTACTGAGGTCCCACTCAGTTTGCAGATAACAATATTCTGATCTGTAAATGTATCACAATCAATATTTAAAATTGGTGCTTATGTCATGTTATCAGATCATTGGAAGATAATGGCACTTGCTACACATGGTACTGTATATTTATACCTATTGGGTACTTGTGTGGAGCACCTGCCTATTACGCTGAGCTATTGGCTAATGTGCCAAATTTTGAGAAGTTATGAGTATGTGTATAAATGGGATTCCAAAACCTGGGATTCTATTGAATCTCATTAATTATGTATGGCAAAAGTGGTACTTAAAAAGGGTGCACATTAGATGCTTTTATTTTCAGTGATACCTGAGTCATATTTAGCTGGAAGGTAAATAGCCACCTACTACCATTTCTCTTTTGGGGAATATTACCTCTGTTAACATTACTCATTCTCAGAAATACCTGTTTAGAGTTATTTTTTTAATGTGTACTTTAAGACAAATATTTGCAACTTACTGGAGTTCTGTTTGATTTGCCATTATGCATACAGGTGTTGATATCTGCATTAAGGATATGCATTAATTTCCCATATGCAGTTGTAGAGACAGATTTATATAGCAAAAGTGAACAGTATATAAAGATGGATTAATGGCTCTTCCATATGTCCTATGGGTAACTCCATGCACTGTGGTGGACGTATGTAAACCTTATATTCTGATATTATCCATGTGTACTATGTCCTTCTGCTGTTATGGATATTTCTTCACTGATGGTTCTTAACACAAGTCTTATAACTTCTGGCTCAATATAAAAATGATCCATACTCTCAGTGCCCTGCTTATGGATACTGAAGCTTTCTGACCCTTTTTTAAGTTGTTCAAATAACAATTTGTGTAGTATTTTAATGTGAAATTCATACATGCTTCTGTGGCATGATGCTGTTGTATTTGGACCTCCATTTAACAGATATGTAGTGTAAGGGGTTTGAATCCCACAGACAGCCACTAAAGATATCACAAGTTATACTATTACAAAAGTTATGTATAAAAAACTGGTATAACTTTTTAGATGGCACATTAGTATTTGTCACAGCCAGAGTTTCATACACTTTTGCAATGCACAGGAATGCATACTGTTTATGGTGTATATGCTATCCATATAATCATCTGCATAACTGGGCCTCCACAGAAATATGATCATGTTCATATTACTGTCTTTCAGATGGCAAACAAACCAAAGGGTAACAATTTCTCTCCACAGGAAAATTACATCATACTAGATGCTCTGTGACAACATGGATGGAAAATACTTCCGCATGCAGGGAATTCAGTATGGAGGAATGAAGTGCGGGCCGACACCAACCACATGATTAATGTGGTTGGAGGTCACAATAGATTCCATTAGGATATTATCCTCATTGCAACCAATCGATTATGATGGTATGAGAGATTGATGGATGACACTGGTTGTGGACCACCATTGACCCACCAATGAGATCACAACATTGTTTGTCTTCCTGCATATGGTGAGTGGGGAGTGATGCATACCAAGGGGTAGAATGGAAGCAGAAGTTCTAGGCCGAACATGTATGTCTTACTTTGCATTACATGGATGACTATAGAGTAAATCATTGTATATTGCTGTTTCATGCATGTTCATGTATTGTCATTTTGTATTTACAGTGGCAGAATTTAATTGTTCATAAAGATCCACAGAGGGTGATGATGACGATTGTAAGTGCAATGACATGTACTCATACAACTGCAGTACAGACAGAACAGTGCAACCAACATGTGTAATGCTCTCTGCATTAATATTCATAGGTCTAGCTCCTTCTGGACAACACCAGAGAATGGCAAGTGCGTGTCTCTGTACTGTGCTACTGTGCCCACTACCTGTTATTGCCTCAGCTTCATGTCATGGCACTGTTGTTTACTGTCGTATTGATATTTCCCTAACATTGTGTGCTACAGGTACATCCAGTGGGGGCCCAAGCTGTGCAGGTGCAATGACAGACCGGTTATGTTATGACAGCAGATTCATAGTTTGCAGCAATGTGCAGCAGACCTGCGAGATATGACATTAATGCCACTGTTTTTCGACACAGGGATATCTGGCCAACAGGTACAATGTTCATCACATGAGCATCTGTACCCTTGTAATTGTGTCTAATATTGTGTCTAATATGTCATACTGTCAGTATTCTGTTACATGCATACATGATTTTGTTGTCTTTCTCTTTACTTTCCACTGCAGGATCTATGGTACAGCACACAAACTCAAAACAGTAAGATTCTGTCACAGGTATGCTCTAACCTACCTTTCATACATGTCGTTGCTGTTACTCCTGTTATTATTCTTAATTAATACTGTGTCCTTCTATCCATTCCTATACCAGACTACATCATCATCAAGTGCACAAACAGGCGGAATGTCTATGTCAAACCTACTGTATATTTTAATGCTGTTTGAATGGTTCATGCTGGCAATGATGTGTTTAATAATGCTGACTCTGTTTCCGTACAATAGTTGAGTTCATTCCTCTTCTACCACGCCATCTTCCTAAAAGGACATAGGTGTATGTATTATGCTTGTATTCATCACATATGTCATGTATGTTGGCTATGTAACCTAATTGTCAACTCCCTGTTATGTTGATTTCAGGACTCATACACAGACAAGGCCAAATGATAAATCAGTCTTATTTGTAACACTGCAGTGAGACATATGTGTCATATTTCTTTAATGACAAACAGCATGTGATGTAAGCATATTGTTGAGATCTGTGTCATCTGTCTCTTCTTTTAGCCCATCAACTATCTGTATCCTTCATTAGCCCATCCAGTGATCACAATGTTGGATATGTTGTGTCTCAGTATAGTAGCATGGTCCCTGGTACATAGGACAGTGGCATGGTGATATAGTCCAGCCAGGATGGTGACAGTCATGTGAATGTGGCTGTAGCCTCAGATGTGGAAGGAAACATGTCCAGCTATTCTGAAAATAAGGGGACATTGGATGGTGGAAAAGATGAGGCTGGTGAACAACAGACCCAAGTTGAGACTGCTGCTGATGTTGACATTTCCCCATGACATCTTAATACTGGCCATTGCAGTAGACATAGACATGCAGCTGGTGTACAGGGGGTGTTCACCTGCTCCTACAGGAAAATAAACATTCCCAACAACATCATGGATCTGGCATCTGTGCACTTGCCTGCATCACAGATCATAGTGCACATCAGCTGGGTGTGTTGCATGAAGGACAGGAGCATGTACATGGTGAGATAATGTCATCATTAGCTGTTCAGATTGAAAGCATGTTATCTGTGGCACGGTCAATAGAATCCCTACAGTATTACAGCAGTGCCATAGTACAAGTAGGGTTCTGCATACCCTGACTGTGTTTAGCCAATTACCACATGGGAGACACAGGCCACCTCTCAGCAGAACCAACTTTGCCCATTGGTCATCAATGTCTATGCTCCAATGTGCATACTCTTCTGTTGATTGCCTATTTGCTGTGGACTCAGCAATCACAACCAGACAGTCAAGTAGCAGTCATGCTCATCTTCATATCATGCTACACCTGGGCCAAGTGTTTCTACACCTGGTAGGGTCAAAGCAGACCATGGTGTGAACTGTCAATGTGGGCACCCTAGACTGGGCTTGCGTAACACAGACAGTTGATCCACTCTGTCTGGTACTGTCATTCTCATCCCGTTGTGATGATTGCTGTGCAGAACACTGACAATGTCATCTGTCAGTGTTTGTTGACATGTCTGATACCACGGAGTCCAGCAGTTTTAATAAACATGGATGACTCCATTTCTTACATTACCTTATCCATACTTTACAGTGAGATATTTGGCTTGTGATATTAACAGTTCAGTATTATGTCCTGCATTATTTACTTGTTTACAGCTTTTTTTAGTCGAGAGATAAGAACGTGTTGCACTGTGTGTCCCTTATTGTGTGCCATACACTGATACAACAATCTGAGTCTGTATGCATCTATGTCATCTATGCCCTGAGTTGATGATCCCTGTTTTGTCAGATCTGTATATGTTAATACTGTTATATGTTATAATTATGCTGTCATGTCTGATGTTTACTGTGTACATCTAGTGGGTAATTGCCGTTAGAAGTAATCCATGCTGTTGTGGTGGGGAAACACCTGAATATCAGTGTTTAAACCATGTACTCATGTACATGTGGCTTGTCATGACTCAAAGTTGTGGGACAGACACTGCCATGTTGAGTGGGCCTGCACCTGTGGTCACACCCTATGTTGCCTACACCTGTGTCTTCTGCCCCATGTTCTCCTGCTCTTCTCTGATACTTGTGGGGTGTCATCTTCAGACATCTGGAGTTCTTGGGATTTTTCACCCACACCTGCAGCTGGAAGGCCACCATGTACTCTGATTAGCATGTCGTGCAACATAGCACACACCATTATCATCTACTCTGCCTTCTCAGGTGTATATTGCAGTGCACCCCTGCTTGTGTCCAGACATCTGAACCTAGCCTTCAGTACACAAAACACATTATCTGTGGTGTTTCTAGTTGTTGTATGTGCTCTATTGTAGGCCTCCTTTGCAGTGAACAGCTCACAGTATGGGGTCATTTGCCATGGCTCAAGTGGATAAATACAGTCACCTGTTGAGGGGAGTGAACATACATTTGGTCAGCATGGATACTATAGCGGTGTTCCTGTACTTACTCAGTAACAGTTCCTCAGGTATTTCACCTTGCTGGACTGTGATCTTCCATCCACTTTCCCTCCATATGGCAGCATGATGGACACTTCCAGAGTGTGTTGCTATGATGTTTGTTATACTGCCATCTGCTGCACAGACAACCTAGCAGTTCAGGGATGGCCAGCCCTTTCTGTTTATGTATCTGTCTGCATCAGGATATACTGATGTCTTTCTAGATATATGTGCACAATCTATTGCACCAAGCACATAGGGGAAGTTTGCAGTGCTGTAAAACTGGTGCTTTACAGTTCTGCGCTCCATTGAAATGGATGGAAAGTGGATGTAGTCATTGTTGCACATTGCTGCCAGGAATTTTGCCAGGATACAGCCAGCAGCTGTCTGTGACACTACCACAACAGCCCCATGTATCTCTGGAATGTCCCAGATGCAAGTACACCCAGGTTGAGACACACTCTAGTTTCAACGGGGATGGGGTTTCCTCACAAGATGCGCACAGACATATGTGGAACACACATTGCATACAGCCTGCACCAACTGTGTGTCTAGCCGGTACTTTCAATTATTTCCTGACAACTGGTTTAGTTGAAGCCTTGCTCTGACTAGCTGGCTGCCTTCTAGGGCACACAACCACATCCTCACATCCTCATATTTAGTTTGTATCACTGCTTCCTGTTGCAGTTCATTAACTGCAGATTGCATTGTGCTTTTATTTTTTTTCGGTATTATTACAGAATACAGCAGAATTCGTAGTTGCAGCTTCAATTCCTTGTGGGCCATATAGCACATGCTAAGGCATTTGTTTTATCTTGTCTCCTAATTGCATAAATGTGTTGGTAAATTCGCTTTTTTAACTTCTTTTCTGTTTTTCCTATATAATATGCACAGCATGACTGGCACAAGGCCACATAGACAACTCCTTTTGTATTACAATTATAATTCCCTGTCACTGGAATGATTCTATTGTGACCCTCTATCACTATATTCCTACATTCATAGATATACCTACATTCTCTGCAGCCATTGCACTTCCTCATATTACCTAATGCAATCCTATCTTTGTCTTTCTTCCTTTCAAATAAGTTCTTAATGTTGGGTCCTCTTCTGAAAACTATTTTTGGTTTATTACCCAGTTTTTCAGTTAATCCATATGCCCCAAAAACACAATTCCAGTTCTTTTCCACAATTTTACGGACATCTACACTATCCTCATTATATGTTAGCACACATCAAGTAGTTGCCTCTTCTGTCTTCTTAACATTCAACAAACTCTCAGGTTTCTTCAATAATGGGGGATAACAATCTTCTCTCCTGCTTGTTACATAACTCTCCTGTCCCTCTAGGACACTAGTTGGGTAACCCCTTATTGCCAGCATAGTCTTTATCTCTACCATTTGATCTTTAAACCTGTTGTCATCTGTCGTTAGTCTTGATATTCTAATCATTTGGCCATTTACCAAATGTCTTTTTTGCCAAAAGGGGTGGTCACTCTCAAAGTGCAGATAACTATTCAAATGGGTGGGCTTCCTATATATACATGATTCATAACATCCATCCCTTCTATTTTTATATAGGTGGATTTCCAGATAATTAACTGCTTCCTTCTCAATTTTACTATTTATGTATTATGCATAGCAATATATTTCTAAAGAACATATTAATGTGTTTTTAACTAGAGAGCACATTTAACTAATTAATTGATTTAAGTTAATTGATTGTGATTAAGCAATTGAATTGTATATAAAAAAGGGGGGAAGTGTGTAAGGTTTTGTATCTGATGAAGTTCCATTTGTACTGAGTGTGAATAAAGGGAACGAAAGTGCATATATCCTTACTCTGCCTGGTGTCTGGTTCTTTTCAAGGAGAAGGTATCCGGTGACATTTATTTGTTGGATTATTTGCTTCATGTTTTACTATTGTGATATTGGTGTGCATTGGTACACAGGATACTTGATCAAGGAAAGACTTTGACATTTTTGTGGAAGCTGTCTCTGAAGAGAGAGAAAGCACAAGCAAGTATTTTTTGTGAACTATTAACTTTGATACTTTTTTGGAAGTTGGCTCTGAAGAGAGAAACTACAAGCAAGTATTTTTGTGAATCATAGACTTTGACATCTTCTGGGAAGCTGGCCATGAAGAGTGAAACTACAGTCAAGTGTTTTTTGTGAATTTTAGACTTTGATAATTTTTTAGAAGTTGGCTCTGAAGAGAGAAACTACAAGCAAGTATTTGTTGTGAATTAGAGACCAGTGTTTACTGACAAGTTCCTGGCAATGGATAAGTCTGTGGACAATATTAATAATGATGACAGTGTAAGCCTTACACAGCTTTTGGCTTTAATTTCCCAAATTAATACTAAAGCTGATTTAGTATTTTCTAGTAGAGCAAAAGAAATTCATACTGCTACAGAAATGAATGTTAGTAACTGTATTGCTGTTGAAAAGCCTCCTGGTGAGTTGCAGGAAGCTAGAATATCCTACTCGGGGCTTGCAAGCAATGGGCGATGGAGAATTCCTCTCCTGGCTGAAAAGGGAACCAATACCATCATGGGACAGATTCGGGGGCCAGCCAAGAGAAGGTGATGATCCTGTTTCCAATTATAAACAAAAAATTTATAAATTGGAAAAAACTCTGAAAAAATTCAGGGGATTACAGCTTGACAACATGTTTTTTGAAGACTGTATATGCCTGGGAAGAGTATCAAAGGGGCTAAGAATCTGTACATTCCCTAATAACATTCAGAGTGGTTCAGTCCTACACCGGGAACTTTTAGAACTGTTTGACCGGACAGGCATTGACTTTATGCGGTTACTAATTAAAGACAATGCTAGAATAATGTGCAGTTTGAAAGATGAAATTGTGACATTACAAAGAGAAATAACTGCTGATAGCCTTTTTGAGACAAATAAAGGGGTTTATTCCATCATCTTCCCGAGGGTTGAGCAACACGAAAATAACATTAAAAAGAAAAAAGAGAAGCAGCTGAAAAGAGACCAGGAGGAATACGAGCAGAAGAGGGCGTACACGAGTCCAGGTGCAGGTGGTCGATCAAGAGTTTCATTTGTAGAAACAGATGAAGAAGTTGTGGAAATTTTGTCAGGAAATGAGGTTGATGAACTGGAGGTGTTTGGTGAGCAAGGGACTGGTTTAGAGCAGGATTTTCGATCATTGCCAAGAAGGTCTGCACGGCTGAAAAGCAAGTATGGTTCCTGGACACCCAGAAACAACAACAACAAAAAAGAGTATTGGAGAGACTATCGTGTGCAACAAGGGGTAAAAACAGAAGGAAGGGGAGACCACCACCATAACCATTCTACCAACAGTAAGACCATCTCAGTTTGTTGTTAATGACAACTTGAAGTATTAACTTGAAGTATTTTTCTAACTGTTTTAGTACTGAACTGAAGCATAAGACTGTTGGTGATAAATGTGTGGGGAGGATTGATTATACAAGAATCATAGGTTCATAGGTTCATAGGTTCATACTAGGCTATCTGCCCTAGGGCATTTATAAGCCTAGCCAGAGTGTGTTTGGCTTTCGCCACCCATTTTAAATTAATTTTGTTATGCCCTTTTCCGAGGTTAGTATACTGTGCCTCTGTGTAACAGTGACACAGAAGTGATACCCTGGGTAAACCTACGATCTCCCATCCACTCATCAAGATTCCTCTTCATAGGTTCATAGGTTGGTACTAGGCTATCAGCCCTAGGGCCTATACAAGCCTAGCCATAACAATTCCCTGGCTATTTCTTCCCACATTATTTACTTTCCTGGACCCCTGTCTAGCAGGGTGACTGACGTGATCCCTGGGGTGAATTTCCTTTCTCCCATCCAATCGTCAAGGTTCCTCTTGAAGAGGTCCAAAGAGGCACTCTGCTTGACATGTATGGGAAATCTATTCCAGAGTCTGGGGAGTCTCTGGGTCAGGAACCTATCCCTCCAGCATGTTTTGTTTATTGTGATGACAAGGTTTAGATCCCTGGAGCGTGTAGCTCTGAGGGATTGGGATTTCTTTAAGTGTAGCATGTCCAACAGCTCTGGGTTTGACATGGCCTTGTATGTTAAGCAGAGATCGCCTCTGAGTAGACGATATGCGACAGAGTATAGCTGGAGATTTTTAAGGCGGTCAGCGTAGGGCATCTGCTTTAGGCCTGTGATTCTTTTAGTGAGGTATTTCTGCAGATGTCTTGAGAGGTACATACCAAATGGGGTGTTGTATTCTATAATGGGTCTAATGAGGGATGAGTACAGTGGGACAATGACCTCCTTTTTTCTGGATGAAAAGCCCTTAGTGATGAGGTGTGCCACATAGAAGGATTTCCTGACTGTTGTGGCGATGTGGTTATCGAAGGCGAGACCACTGTCCACCTGTGTCCCTAAGTCTCTTATCACACTTTCTGTGTTTAGTGTACTGCCACCTATATGGTAATTCATGGATACATGTTTTGTTCCCAAAAAGGATAACAATACATTTCTTGGCATTGAGCTTGAGCCCATGGCTCTGGCACCAAGCATCTGTTTCTGTAAGGCCCTTTTGTAGAGTATCCACATCATTTGGGGATTCAATGATGGCTCCCAGTTTGCAGTCATCTGCAAACTTTGTTAGCCAGAGTCCCTTAGTGTTGACCTGTACTTCAGAGAAGTAGATGCCAAACAAGAGCGGCCCCAGGACTGAACCCTGAGGTACTCCACTTGTCACTTGTCTGGAGCTGGATTTGGAGTTGGCTACTTTTACAGTGTGGGTTCTATCAGTAAGCCATTTAGCAACCCATTGGGTGACGTAGGGATTAATGCCCAACTTAGTAAGTTTATCTATGATTCCAGAGTGGGGGATGGTGTCAAAGTCCTTGGCAAGGTCTAGATAGGCTGTGTGGACCACCTTACCCTTGTCCATGGCTCTGGAGACTGATTCAAAGAAGTCAATCAGGTTCAGGAGACAAGATCGGCCCTTCACAAACCCAAACTGGGTGGGGTCCAGTGTTTGAAGGTTACCAATGTCTTTGTTTATAAGTTCCATGATAATACGCTCCATGGCCTTGCAGATAAGGCTGGTCAGACTGATGGGATGGTAGTTTCCGGGATCCAAGGTGGATCTCCCCTTGTGGATTGGGATAACTGTAGCTCTGCGCCACTCAGTGGGCACGAAACCTGAGGTGAGGCTATGATTAAACATGACACTTAGGTGAGGTGCCAGTTCATATTGTAGTTCATGTAGTACACAGCCCGGGATGTCATCTGGTCCCATGGATGCTGTATTCTTGGCTTTAGGGAGTGCATTTTGTACCTGTGTGGCCATTATTACTGGAATTTGGCAATCTTCCGGTATTGCGATGGGCCATTTAGGGGGTGAGAGGGGGGTGAAGTTGGCACTGAATCGATCTGCCAGGATATTGGCAATATCCTTCGGATCAGTATATTTAATGCCATTCTGTTTTAGCTCAAAGCAGATCTGAGCATTGCCATTTAGATTCTTGACATAGTTATACAATGCTTTGTGGTTGTCTTTGGAATCTTTGGCAATTTTATTTTCATAACTAGCTTTGGAGGATTTTATGAGGCATCTCAGTTTCTTACTGAGGCTAGTAAGGAGTTTTTGCATCCTGGGATTTTCCTCTTTTCTGCAAAAGTTTCTTCCTTTTGTTGTAAAGCTTGTTTATGGCAGGGGACCACCAGATTGGCTTCCTTTTTTTGGATGAGAGCATTTTGGTTCTATTTGGGATGGCACGATTCATGCATGAGTGGATGTGCTCGTACAGTGCCTTAGTGTAGGATTCAGCAGTTGAACTTTCAGTTCCCGTCTGCATGGGTGTCATGAAGTTTGTCACTTCTGACTTGAGTAGCATGAAGTTGGCTTTGGAGAAGTTTTTATGGTGGTTTCTTTACTGGGGGTGGGGGTGGGATGTGGATGTTAAGGGTGATTAGCTTATGGTCAGACCTGACTAACGAGGGGTGACCATAGGTATGGAGCATTGATTTCCCATGTTGGTAATGACCAGGTCTAGGATATTGGAGCCCCTGGTGGGACTATGGATTAGTTGATCCAGGGCGTTGGAATTTATGAATTCCAAGAACCGTTGCGCAAAGGTGTTGGGACATGAGTAGTTTTCCCAGTTAATGGCAGGGTAGTTAAAATCACCCAGTATTAGGGTGTTTGGTTCTATCTTAATATTTTCCAGTATGTTTAGAAAGGTGTAGTGAGAATCTTGGGGTATGGTGGGGGATCTGTAGCAAGCTATAATTTGGATTGCAGTCTTACCTAGTGTTAGTTGCACTTGGAGAATTTCAGACACATTGTGTTGGCCAACTAGCCTGGTGGTGTGAATATCCTGGGTGAATACTGACACTCCTCCACCTTTAGTGTTTCGGTCCTGGTTTGGTGGCTGAAAAGTGTGGTAAGAGTTGTAGCCTGGTATTGCAGGGGTGCTCTCTGGAGCCTTGAACCAGGTCTCAGTTACTGCACAGATATCGATGTTCTCCATTTTTAGGAGTGCCTCGAGAGAGTGCATTTTGAGGTTTAGACTTCTAGCATTGAGTAGTATCACCTTCAGATTTTGCATGCTTGTACCTGTTACGGTGGTAGTTTTGTCCTTTGAAGTTTGCCTAAAAAAGGCACTATAGGGGTGGCAAGAGCCTTAGCCAGTAACCTGAATCCCAGGGGCGACAGGTGCAGACCATCTCTGGCAAAGCATCGTGGTCTGTCAATCATGTCATCCCAGGCAGACAGATACTGGATCCCCTTTGAATGACACCATAAGCTTAGCCAATTGTTGAAGTCAATCATTTTATCCTTATATTGTGGTATCATTCTGGGCGAAGGCAGGATGCTACTCAGGGCTAGGGTCATACCTGCCTGGGCCACATGATCCGAGAGCTCTTCCATGTCTCTTTTCATGTAGTTCAGGGAGGTACGTCTCAAGTCATTCACTCCAACATGGACAATGACAGAGTCATATTTGTACTTGTTGTGGAGTGACTTGAGTGCATGCGTTATGTGGCAGATCCTGGCACCCGACAGGCAGCTGACTGTAATTTTCTCCTTATTCAACCTGGTGAGAGGGACATCAGTGTGCTGGACTATAGAGTCACCTATGACTAAAGTGTTAGGTACATTGTCTTGCCTTAGGGGCTGTTGCTGGGTGGCACACTGGTGTTGTGAACTATGTGACACATTGGTTGTGATTGGTGTTTGTTTGCGTTTTAGCTTCAGAGGTCTTTGTTGCTTGGGCAGGTTACAGTTAAGGGCCTCTGCATATGTGGATTTAGCACAATCCACAGTAAAACAAATGAATGGTCACCTGTGTTTGGTGGAAATGACAGCACTGAGTGTTATACTGACTTTCCTTGTACTATGCTGTTTCAAGAGAATGTTGCTGATACCTGGGACATTGGAAATAGACTGAATACTATAAATGAAAGTTTTAGCAATAAGGCCTCATTGTTACAGTATGCTGTAGAATGTAATGATTTATCTAATGAAGCATGTCTTAAGGAACTGTATAATGATTTTGATGTAAATATGGAAAAGCATTGTGTTGAGATTACACATGAGACATGCTGTGATGAATCTTTGGGGAACAAACAAAATCTAGATGCATTGAACCCAACTAATGAAGGAAATGATATATTTTTACAGCACGATTTTGAGTTTAACAATGTCCCTGCTGAAGCTATGTATAATGACAATAGTAATAATACAGGGAACAGTAATGACAACAATGAGAATGGAAATGTTTGTATTCTGGAATATAAGGGCCTTAAGATTTATAATTACAGTGGAATCATATTAAATAACACCCATGCAGAACTATTTGTAAAAAAAACAGAATTATATGGTTAACACCATTTTAGATTTAAAAATGTTTGCAAGGGCCATAAATTTAAAGTTGGTAATGCAGAATGGGAAGGAGAGTGATGCAACTAGAGTAACATTAAAAAGAAAAAGTACTTATAACCCCCCCCCCCACTATTACCACAGGTGGCCCTTTTCGAAAGATTGAATGAAATAGAGTACAGGAATTTAATAGGGAATAAGACTAGACAGATTTAACCACAATTTAACAAAAGACAAACAACAGGCATTAACAGAGTTAATGAGGAACCAAGAAGTAAGAATCATGAAGCCCGATAAGGGGGGAAGGGTAGTTGTAATGGAACATTATGACTACACCACTAGAATGATGAAATATTTGAATGACAGTTCCTACTTTAGTGCAGCATCACTGAATGAGGTTAACCCCTTTAATGCTAGATTAGACATGATTTTGGAAGAACTTTTCCAGGAATATACCTTTAGTGAAGATGAGGTGAGATACTTAAAGGTGAACAATCCTGTAACCCCAGCCTTCTTTGGGATTCCCAAAATTCATAAATCATTAGGGGATCCACCAATGAGACCCACAGCGGCAGGAGGTGGGAGTAAAACAGAACCTTTAGCAAAAATGCTAGATTTACATTTAAAAGGATTTTTTGAGGATAAAAACATGTCTTGATGGACTCTTGGCATTTATTACAGTGTATGGCAAAGAATGAGTTCAAGGAAGAAGTTATTTTCTTGATTATTGATATTAAGGACCTTTTTCTTTGTATCCCACATGAAGAAGGAATGGAATATTTTCAGGAAGCACTAAGGGATGGAACCAGATTTTCAAGGGATACGGTGTATGTCTTAGCTACCCTCATGGAATTGGTTCTGAAAAATATTTTTTTGTGGTTTCAGGGGAAATATTTCAAGCAAACCCGAAGTGTAGCAATGGGTACAGCAGTAGCCCCTATATTTGCTAATATTGTTCTTTGGTATTGGGAAACCAAATTTGTGTTAAATTCAACATTTACGAAAAATATCTTTAGATATTATAGATTTTTGGACGATATTTTAATATTATGGGAAGGTGGGTTTGATGAGGCAGATGATTTTTTGAACTATATCAATGTCACTACTGATATTTTGAATTTTACTAGTAAAATTGAGAAAAAAGCAGTTAATTATCTGGACATCCACCTATATAAAAATAGAAGGGATGGATGTTATGAATCATGTATATATAGGAAGCCCACCCATTTGAATAGTTATTTGCACTTTGAGAGTGACCACCCCTTTTGGCAAAAAAGAAATTTGGTAAAGGGCCAAGTGATTAGAATATCAAGACTAATGACAGATGACAACAGGTTTAAAGATCAAATGGTAGAGTTAAAGACTATGCTGGCAATAAGGGGTTACCCAACTAGTGTCCTGGAGGGACAGGAGAGTTATGTAACAAGCAAGAGAGAAGATTTTTATCCCCCATTATTGAAGAAACCTGAGAGTTTGTTGAATGTTAAGAAGACAGAAGTGTGCTAACATATAATGAGGATAGTGTAGAGGTCCGTACATTGGTGGAAAAGAACTGGAATTGTGTTTTTGGGGCATATGGATTAACTGAAAAACTGGGTAATAAACCAAAAATTGTTTTCAGAAGAGGACCCAACATTAAGAACTTATTTGAAAGGAAGAAAGACAAAGATAGGATTCCATTAGGTAATATGAGGAAGTGCAATGGCTGCAGAGAATGTAGGTACATCTATGAATGTAGGAATATAGTGATAGAGGGTCACAATAGAATAATTCCAGTGACAGGGAATTATAATTGTAATACAAAATGAGTTGTCTATGTGGCCCTGTGCCAGTCATGCTGTGCATATTATATAGGAAAAACAGAAAAGAAGTTAAAAAAGTGAATTTACCAACACATTTATGCAATTAGGAGACAAGATAAAACAAATGCCTTATTTAGACATAGCATAAATTGTAAGGATTTTAAAAAAATCCTCTTCTGTGTATCGGAAAAGGTAGGTAGACAGGAGGGGGGGTAATTGGCCCTGTTTTTTAGAATACAGGGAAAAACACTGGCAGGTGTTGTTGAATGCTACAGTTTTTCCTGGTATTAATGACAGGATTTCTCTAAGCAGCTTGCTTCATTTAAGGGCAGATGAGATTAGATGAAAATGGTTTAATTGGTTGAACATAGAAGCAATTAAGTTAGTATATATATATATATATATATATATATATATATATATATATATTTTTTAACAGATGAAATGTTTATTATATATGTGTTTTTATAGGAGAATTATTTATGTATTATACATAGCAAAATATTTTTAAAGAACATATTAATGTGTTTTTAACTTGAGAGCAAATTTAACTAATTAATTGATTTAAGTTAATTGATTGTGATTAAGCAGCTGAATTGTATATAAAAAAGGGGGGAAGTGTGTAAGGTTTTGTATCTGATGAAGTTCCGTTTGTATTGAGTGTGAATAAAGGGAACGAAAGCGCTTATAACCTTACTCTGCCTGGTGTCTGGTTCTTTTCAAGGAGAAGGTATCTGGTGACATTTGTTTGTTGGATTATTATCTACAATGCTGTAAAAGTGTCTCCTTATGACCATTAAAGAAAACAGTTTTAGAGTACAACAGTTATATACTTAAATCAAAGTTAATAATTGCTCCAAGAACGACCACAAAGTCACGTCCATACAACACTCAATATTTAATAGGAAGTTTGACAATGACAAGGAACCAAATACATTAACGCCTTACAAACTTATGCATTTTCGTCTACAAGTCTTCTTCAGATGTTAAAAAAAAAACAGTTATATACTGATATATATCTCACTCTTATTTGCACTCATGTAATGATTTTACTTCATCTTACCAGAGGATTAGGGATCACTGAAAATGATTTATTACTTCGGTATCATTTAGTGCGAGTGCATACATGGTAAAAATGCAGTACTGCAGTGGTAAAGATATCAACACACATGTGTCTTTACCATGAAATTTCTGAGTGACAGTGCTGAATAAATAATGTTACTATAATGAATACATTGCAAAGGTAAAGGGTAAGGGAAGAATATATTTTGTCAAAAACTGATTGCTTTAATGACGTGAATGCACAGCAAGTAATATATCACAATCTGACCTGGCTACACTGAGATGTTTATATATATAATTATATGGTTTGTGTTAAATAATATTTTCATGAGGGTGGCAGGCACACTTGGTTAGTGTTTTGTAGTTTAAAAGCTGATTACATCAAAAACATTTCATTATGTGACTAGTATTTTTTTAACATGCTGTAATAATGGAAAATAAAGGATCAAAGCAGAGAAAGGATGACTTCAGCCATGAGGAAAATTGCATCCTTATGGCACTCCTTTGGGCATATAGGAAACTTTGATTTGCTAAAGGGGGGCCCAAACAAACCAAGAAGACCAAAGGATGTAATCAAGTACTTCTCAACATTAATGCAGCAGCTGGCAAATGTCAAGTATTAATACAGTGCAAGAAAAGGGCAATGATATGGTAGGTCACATGAAAAGCAAGGCCAAGCGGAACAGGCTTGCCACCTATCCCATATTTTTCCAGACTATCTGGAAATCAGAATGGTTCTCCGGTAGTCCAGAAAGTGCTGTACAAACTATGGTATTCTGTTTAGAGGCATGGACAAAATGCTAGAGTTTGTTAAAAAACATCCTCTGTCTTTTTTTTTTTCCAAAAAAAGCATCGCTAAAGTGATGTGGTATAGTCTGAGATACTGTACAAAAACAAAAAAAAAAGTAACACAACCAAGATTAGTCTGATGAAACATTTTTTTAACGTGAAAGCGCTCGCTGTTTTTATCTGGAATCATTAAATTATTAGTGTGCTTGAATATCTGCTGTGGTGCTGCTCCTTTGTGTGCTTTTTGGAAATTTTGTTTGTTTCTAAGGGGGACTTTATCCAGGACTGTTGTGTTTTCTTATACATAAAAATGGAGTAAAAGGATTACTCCACCCTAATGACACATGCATTTTCATCATAAAATAGGTGTAGATGTGGATGGAGATATGTTGGACCTGGGTAAAGTCACAGTTAGTGCAGGGGGCATGGCTTCGGTCCAGTTTTCAGCACTGCAAGAGGTGGCAACCTTAAAGCAGAATGCAGTTTCCTGTACCACTGGGGGTGGTTCTTCTAACAAATAGTCAATAAACACTAGGTGAGGAATACCATCTATCCATCCATGGGGATGACTATGACATAGAAGATGGTGGCACAGGAACAACCAGAAGTGGTATGGACACTGGGTATTACCAATGTCTGCTCATGAAGGCTGGTTTAAAAACAGTAACATATACTGATACAGAGAACTGAATGCTGACAAGGAATGACCACATTAAACATGTAGCAATCAATTATTAATAGGTTAACCATATACATAACACAGAATGGCAATAAAGGCAGTGTACACTGTAAGTGTACCATTCACTCCTTTATAAGCATACAGTAGTGTATGGTATTTCCGTATTAGTAATGTTTTTAAATAATTTTTTACAATGTCAGCATCAAAAACTAACAGTTCCACTATACCAATAGCAACAGAATGTGTGTTGATGATGATGATAGCACACTTACATTTCTGAGGCAGCCTAAGAAAAGTGGCAGACAGTCCACAAATTTAATGGCAGGATCTCATACCCCACAATATGTTAGCAACTCTGCAGGAAGTGACAGTGCATCACAAAATTATGCACATGATGACATTATACTCACACCTGTACAGGGAGAAAACCCATGAACGTCTACACCAGTATCTCCAAACCCAGACGAACACTTCCAGGATGATGGCAGACATTTAGAAGTAACAATTACTACAGAAAAACCTTTACAAAGAGGATCCAGGTGCAAGAATTTTGTTACAACTATCCCAGGAAATTCATAAAGCATTTACTGCCCAACAGGAAATGTGGTGTGACATTGTTAGAGCTCAGAGCACTGCCACAGAGAGTCAGTTGCAAATGGTCAGAGTCCTCCAGGGTATTCATGAGGATTTCCAGCACTACATGGAAATGGCACAGAATAGGGAGAATGCTATGATCACGCTGTTGCATAGTATGGTGGCCCACCAAGCAACAATGTTCCCCTCCATTCATACACTAGTTAGGACTAACCAGAGTGAAGATGGAGTCAGTCTTGTAAGGGGAAGAGGAAGATGTAATATCCAGACACATCAGGAGAGATCACATGATGCACAATTGCTGCCTTAGAAAGTCCTGTAAGTACTCCAGGTGAACAATTACAACATATGTCATGCAGGCTACATCAGCATTCATGTACACCTAGCAAAACCTACCATTTATGGTCGCAATCATGGTCATGCAGCTCTGTCAGATCAGTGTCAAGTTCACCTGCATCAATTAGGTCAAGACCAACTCACCTTACAGTTGCCATGGTAGCCTTTCTTCAAAATCACTTGCACCATCACCTAGCCTATCTTTAGGAGATGTGTATGACTCATTTGATCTTGAGTTATTTTAAATCATGTCAGACAATTATGTAACGGTACACTTTCACCTTCAAAGTCACAGCTGAATGTTTAACTTGAATGGGAATAAGACAACAACCAAAAATATTTTGTGGGGGCCAGCTTTGCAAATGTATGCATTTCATCTCTGTAAACCTATTATGTAAACCATCAAAGAAAGGTGAAAAAAAGCAATGTTATATTCATTACCATTTTTACAGGTGACAGTTAATTCCAACATAAAAGTATTAATACTCAAAAATTGTCAAGAGAAATAGAATAAGAGAAATAAAGATTAAAACGGGTATCCTGACATGTAAATTTAAACTGCTGCCACTTTACCCTCACCACTGCACAAATGACAGTTTTTATGCCTCTGAAATCACAAATTATTGTGTACGGCAACATAAAAACAATCTGATGTGCAGTACTGCAGCAAACAGAATTTGAGAACTGGCATAATATAAAAAAAACAGTATAATACATT
Source organism: Protopterus annectens (assembly GCF_019279795.1). Taxonomy (NCBI): domain Eukaryota; kingdom Metazoa; phylum Chordata; order Ceratodontiformes; family Protopteridae; genus Protopterus; species Protopterus annectens. The sequence goes on from NC_056739.1 coordinate 1,845,561,067, forward strand.
TTCATTCAATCGCAATGCATTATCTCATGAAATTTGAAATTTTGAGGATGTTCAGTATTTCCGCACTTAAGTAATGAACTACAGCAGAATTTATTTATATAAAAAAAAAGAAAAATGTGATTATTTGTATGATGTCTTACGACATCAATGAAGACTCACTGAGCACTCAGGCAGGACTTACTAACAATAATATGAGCAACTTTTGTAAAAGAAAAAATTATTTTAAAATAAGAGCGAATGCCAGATAAACAGCATTAGCATACTGTGCATTCCACAGCATAGTCTACAGAGATCCCTGCATGCATCAATTATACTCTGTGTGTTTTTTACAAGAAATGAGACACTAACCTAAATTTCATGGTACATAGTTCTGGACTAGATGTTATCTCTTTACCTGCTCATCCATATTCTGTGCACAAGCTTGCCATATGGAGTCCCTTACTATTGCTGCCAGCTTGTCATCTCTAGTCATAGTGGGTTTGGAACTGGAAGCAGCAGGGATCACTTGAGCCACTAGACCATTGCATGATCATATTTTACAGAGTACCACAGGCCTTAAACATCCTGCATGCCCTAGCTGGGTCATACTGTACAGCACCTCAGACACATTTCAGGTTGAAGACCCCTTTGTTGAGACTACAGGCCTGGGACAGCAATGTGACATGCATCGCCTCTGCAGCTCCACTTGGATTTCTCATTGATGTCATGATCCATGACTCCAGTGGGAATCTAGCATCACTTGATTAAAACAGAGAGAGAGAGAGACAGACAGAAAAGGGGAAGGAGAGACAAAACAAACAAAAAAATGTTTAGTGTTCAGCAGTACATTTTAACATGAGTAAATAAAACAAACAAAAATGTTTAGTGTTCAGCAGTACATTTTAACATGAGTATATATATATATATATATATATATATATATATATATATATATATATATATATATATTTCCAGTTACTAAAAAGATGGCCACTGGGCATCCTACCATGCCAGAAGAGGTTGTACAGTGAGTTAGTGTGCCATATATGGGAATCATGGGCACTGCCAGGATGCTGGACAGAGACATTGATGATGCACCCCCCATGCATCACATACTACCTGGCAATTGATGCAATGGTAGCTCTTCCTATTGTGGTACCACTCACCCTGTAGACCAGAAGGGTACCTAACTGCAACATTGGTGCAATCTATCACACTGAGTACCTCAAGTAAATGTGCCACCCCATAAATGGCACTCATAGTCTTGGTTCAGTCCTGAGGTGACACTGGAAAATAAATGTGCTGATCTACACATGCACCCAGGAACTGCTGCAGTATCCTTGAGACAGAAGTATTGAGTCTGTCTCTGGAAGATCCCCGTGGCAAGTATGGTTAGGGTTATACATACCTTAGTTTCCGCAGGGATAGGAAGTCCACGTATTCCTCCACTGCTCTTATGGGAGTCAGACATTCCCACTAACACCTTTATAATGTTCCTGTCCACTTTGAACCTATCAAGGATTTCCTGATTGTCAAAGTTATAATGAGTTATCCTTTGTTTATATTTTCACCTTCTTGACCAGTGAGTGCCGCTGGGTATAAGCAGATTTGTCACAGCTAAGACAAGCAACTTACCCCTGAAAACAGCAAAACTAGCAACAAGTGAAAGCATTATCATGGATTGTAACTCAGATTTGGCAAGACGTCCCTTTATATAATGTATCTGAGAACAAGTGTGAAAATCTTGCTATAAATCGCAAATGGTGTAGAGAAAACTTCATTAACATACAATGAGTTACATCATTCCTTATTTACATCTCATTATTAGTAGATTTGAATAGGCTCATTTGAGGTAATTGTGCATAAGCATAAATGGCCTCTATGAATTGCAGCTCTGCTGTAATCATTCACAAACATTGCAGATAGCCTAAACGCATTTGCGTAAATGACTATGAATACCACCCTTGCTATTACATGCCTATAGCTGATATTTCCCATTGACTCTGCCAAGGATTGTCTTTTTGCTCACTCTGGCAATTTTTCAGTAAGATATTGGTGTGTATTTCATTTATTTTGAATGAAAATCTGATGTACAACCAAAGCAAAGATTTCTTGTTCAGTGTACAATCACAGTACTAAACAGCATTCTTAGAGCTAAATATGTTTGACAGTAATTGACTGTACTCATTTCTTTCAGTATTATATTCATACAAACTGCATCTTTCATAGAAAACTGCTTGCCGCCACTTTGTTTTGCTGAGAATGGAATAAAACAGAACCACAAATAAATGATGTAAACAGCAATCCATCAACTTAATAAGCACAAGCCTCTGATATCCTTAAGACAAACAAACTAAATAATGGTGCATGAACTCACTGATTTTAATCATGAAATATTTGGTGTCCTGTGGGAGTTACAGGTCATTTATTTTCTACCATGTAACCCCTACTCCATCCTCCACCATCTATAGGCACAGTAGAATGACAGCATAGTATCATGAACTATGTTACACTGACGGGTCAGCAATTATAAAAGTGGTCCTCAGTCATACCCTAACTGATAAAAACTTAAGTGGATCTTTTTCTCTGGATGATACTCAGTAGAGTATTGCTTTAATGTGCTGTTTTTTTGAACTGACACATAACCAATTTTGTGAAACATACATGCATTTGTTTTGAAACAAATGGTTCGGTTTCAGAGACATCATGTCCAATACTTCAGATGAGAAGGATCCCAGCATGTTTTCAGAAACTGCACAAGCAATATGAACTAAAAGCTATGATTGAAACTAGACTGACATTCTGAAAAGATACATAATCAGCTTATGGGGCTTGTCTAGGAAGGAATACACTTCTTTATCTTCTGCGCACTTATGCAATCAACAAAAAAAAATAATAATAATAATAAAGGAACACCATTTTTGTGGCAGTTAAACCAAGCAGTTAGATGGTTTAGTACAGTATTTTCTTAACCTGATGTTTATATTTACCTCTATTGCCAAAGTGTGAAATGTGATTTATTTTGTGTAATGTACTAATAATGTGTATACTTTAAATTACTTTAATTATGGTTCTGTTTTTTAAAGTAAACATTTATAAATTCAGAAATGGAGATGCATAAAATACTAAACAGAATAAGATATACTGTTAATGTAGACAAATACAGATGACAGAAGTGCAAACAAGAAGTCATGCAGAAGATTCCAACTCTAGTTTAGCCCCTCATATCATTCCAGCCAAAATTGAATAAACCCCATTCTGAGAAAGACAGATTATTCTAGTTCATTTATTTTCTTTACTTTCTCTAGCATTGCAGGTATAACTCTTTTTTACATGATAACACGTGGTGTATTCAAAGGTCTTTCCACTAGGATGCTTTTTAATAATGTTACTTCTCTTGTATCTGTAACACTCGGAATGATGTTCCACTCTTCTTTAAAAAATCGCCTTCCTTATTTTGCCAGGCCACGTTCTTATTTTACTCTGCATGATGTTATTTTTCCCTACTTAATTTCATCAGAAGGGATTTCCTCTGCTACTGAATTTGAATTCTTTGTTGTACAAATCTAAAGCATATACCTCCTTTTCATATTTTATGTACTTACGATTGTCTTTCTGTGAATTTTTATAAAATGTTTAAATAACATTCTATCCTTAATAGTTGTGTTTTTAAATGTTGATTTTCTTCATAGGTTTCCCTCTAGAGATGGAAAAACTGAACTAGACATAAAACTAAGGATGAAACTTTACCAGTTGCTCTAACATTCTGCTTTCAGCTGTAGCTATTTCCTCTGTCCATGAGGAATCCACCTTGTTTACTTCACAGCCCTGTTGTAATGTATCTTCAGCAAGACCATATTAAATAACCATCAACAGGCCCGTCTTGCTATTTGCAGGTCATTGTTATCTTTTTACCTTCATTCATAAACCGTACTTCCAATCTTTTGTACCCTGTCTTTATGATATTTGTAGAACTCTGCAATGAATTTGACTCAACATCAAATTAATGCAGCTAGACAAATCTTATTCTTTCTATTCTAATATATTTCAGAGTTCTGATACTGAAAATCTTTGGTTGTCTAAAAAAGACACACCGATACATGTTTTGGGTTTAAAAATGAAACTAAGTTTGTATGTCATTAGCTGTCTGGAATTTATAACCATTTTCTTTTAATAATATAGACCTGATTAATATAAAATTCTTTACTATTGCCATTCTCACGATTTTATTGACAAGATGAATTACCCCGCAAGGAATGAAACTGTCTATGAATTCCAGCACCTTTAAAAAAAGGAAAGATACAGTCTGTTTGTGGTTTGAACATCTTAATTACCTATGTGGATCATACTGAGCCAAAACTGCTATTGCTGTCCTTTTAACTTTGGTCTGAGACTAGCATTTGGACTTGGAAATCTATTTAACCCTATGAAGTATTTTGAACAAGACCTGCTGCTGATGCACTTTTCTTTCTGTTGAACTAGGGTTAGTTATTTGGCTTAGATTTTGACTTGCAACAAAATATGAAACAAGGGTTTTTGATCACAGACGTGGGCTTTGCTTTCATCATGAGGTTTCAATCAGCAACAAAAGTAATTAGAAATAAGAACAAATACAAATAAGTTTTTTTTTTCCTGACATCAGTCCATCCATATGACACATTTTGTTTTGCAACTGTAGTACTGTTCTGTACGCATAACCCTTTCTTATTTAAACTCCACAAATCTGTCATATCTTTTGGTAACTGCTAGACAAGATTTACGGCCAACACCCATTCCTGCCATATTTGGAGTCAGCAGTGGAATTCAAACCCCATCTGTTCATCACATTCACTCTTCTGCTCTTACATGTGTGTGTATATATATACATATATATATATATATATATATATATATATATATATATATATATATATATAGAATATATATATATACTTTACTAATGACCAGCTTTAGTATTGTTTCTTGAACCATTCCACAAACTACTTTTCCCTTTAGCAATGTCTTATCTAGTCACTAAAAAAATGTTGGTTGTCCACAATCGAATTTTAATCTACATTTTGCACTTTGGGTCCATTTCAGGTAAATAAATTAATGTACGAGTCTCAAAACAAAAGTTTATGTAAAGGTTTCTATTAAACACTTGGTTGGGTAGAAATGTGCAGTCTGTGGGGTATGTGAATATGTCACTGTCTTGCTCAGATGGTTGAGTTTCATGTGTTGCACATTCCTTTTAGGAATGCTGAATAATATCTCATCAGAGGCTAGGAGTTCTTTCACAGTGTCACTATTCTTAGAAATAACAGCATGTTACAGAACGATTCTGAAATGTTTTACTGATGAAAGACTAGTGACTAAGTTGCAATAAAGGTCAGAAGAACACAGACAACAGTTTTACACTGCACTTTTGTTTCCAACTTCATTTAAATCAGTTTAACAAATTTTGAAATTTGCTTGGACCTCTCCATAGCAACTCATTTCTACAATGACTCTCATACATTACTGGAATTGGGATATTCCAAAATTTTTACTTCTTTAATTACTTTATTGTATTCCATACCATACGATAAAGTTAAGCAGCCTGTAGTCCCTTTGGATGACATGAAAATAGTTTGACTGATATTTTGGTGATTGACAGTGTTGTGAGTGAAAGTTCACTGAAAGCCACTTTCAGTGAACAGTAACTGTTGCCCTTTCTCCACTGCTGTGTGATCTTGGGCTTGGAATGTGGAGGTTAGGGGAGGGTCTCCCTCCATATATGGGGTGGTGCAGGGGTGGCCCACCCCTGCAACAAAAAGCTTTCCTTACTTTTCATTGAAAGCTGCTTTCAGTGGATTTTTTTACATTATTCTCCTTTGGGGAAATGCGTGATTAATATTCATGAATCCTTATTTGAAATAGCTTTGTCAACCCTACAGTTGGTTAAACAGCTTCAGCCAAACAGTCCACTGAAATTACAGTCTTATGATCCTGTAAGATACTTAATAAACTTATATGCAACTCCTGTAGCATGACTTAGTCTGTGTCATACTTTTTGAATAAATTTAATTTGATAAAGTGGAAATAAGCTAGGTAAGCACAAAACAAGAACAGCTTCCAAGGATATTTTAAAAATGAAGAAGACCACTAAAATTAGATAAAATGTTTACAACACATGCTTAAGCAATTGCGTCTTTAAAGCGCTGCCGTCAACAGAACACTAATTCATTTTAGTGGTGGGCTTGGACTCATTTTGCATTCTAACATTCCTTCCTAGAAGACCAAAAGTAAAAGCCCACATTACCTCATATAGGATTATTAGCATCCATAGACTCATTTATTACACATGCAACAACCATAGGTTCATAGGTTGGTACTAGGCTATCGGCCATAGGGCCCATACAAGCCTAGCCAAAAAATGTACCCTGGCTTTCGCCACCCAAGAAAATTATGTTCCTGTGCCCCTGTCAAGCAGAGCCACAGAAGTGATCCCCGCGGTGAATTTCCCATTTCCCCTCCAATCAACAAGATTTTTCTTGAAGAGTGCTAATGAGGAGCTCTGTTTGACATAGATAGGCAGTCTTTTCCAGAGTATGGGAAGTCTCTGGGACAGGAATCTATCCCTCCAGCATGTTCTGTTTATTGTGGTGACAAGGTTATGGTCCCTAGAGTGTGTAGCTCGGAGGGATTGGGATTTCTTTAAGTGGAGCATGTCCAACAGCTCTGGGTTTGACATAGCTTTGTATGTTAGGCAGAGATCGCCCCTGAGTAGGCGATATGTGATGGAGTAAAGCTGTAGTTTTTTGAGACGGTCTGCATAGGGCATCTGTTTGAGGCCAGTAATCCTCTTTGTGAGGTATTTCTGTGGTCTTTCCAGTTGTTGTAGATGTCTTGTGAGGTACATACCAAAAGAGGCGTTGTACTCTATAATGGGTCTAATGAGTGATGAGTAGAGGGGAACAATGACCTCTTTTTTCTGGATGAGAATCCTTTTGTGATGAGATGAGCCACATAGAAGGATTTCCTGACCACAGTGGCGATGTGATTATCAAAGGAGAGACTACTGTCCACCTGTGTCCCAAGGTCTCTTATCACATTTTCGGCATTAAGTAGACTACCAGCTATGTGGTAGTTCATGGGTACAGAGTTTTTACCAAAGGTGATGACAATACACTTTTTGGCATTGAGCTTCAGGCCATGGTTTTGACACCAAGTATCTGTCTCAGTGAGGCCCTTTTGTAGTTTGTCCACATCGTTAGGAGTTTCGATTATGGCTCCTAGTTTGCAGTCATCTGCAAACTTTGTTAGCCAAAGACCTTCTGTGTTGGCCTGCACTTCAGAGAAGTAGATATCAAACAGGAGAGGACCCAGGACTGAACCCTGTGGTACTCCACTTGTCACTGGTCTGATGTCGGATTTGGAATCCGCTACTTTCACAGTGTGGGTTCTGTCTGTGAGCCAGTTGGCAACCCATCTTGTGACATAGGGATTTATACTTAGTTTAGTGAGCTTATCTATAATTCCAGAGTGGGGGATGGTGTCAAAAGCCTTGGCGAGATCTAGATAAGCTGTGTGAACCATTTTACCCTCATCTATGGCTTTGGTGACTGCTTCAAAGAAGTCAATCAGGTTTAGGAGACATGATCTGCCTTTTACAAATCCAAACTGAGTAGGGTCCAGAGTTTGGAGATTACCAATGTCTTTGTTTATGAGTTCCACGATGATACATTCCATGGTCTTGCAGACCAGGCTCATCAGGCTAATGGGGCGGTAGTTACCGGGGTCCGTCGTGGCTCCCCCTTTGTGGAGTGGGATACCTGTCGCGGTGCGCCATTCAGTGGGTACAAAGCCTGAGGTGAGGCTATGATTGAACATGGTACTTAGGTAGGGTGCCAGTTCATTCTGTAGTTCGTGTAGAACACAGCCTGGGATATTGTCAGGTCCCATGGATGCTGTGTTCTTGGCTTTGGAGAGTGTGTTTTTTACCTGTGCAGCCATGATTATAGGAACTTTGCATTCTTCCGGTATAGAGATGGGCCCTCTAGGGGGTGAGAAGGGGGTAAAGTTAGCACTGAACCTATCTGCTAGGATCTTGGCAATATCAGTTAGTTCTGTATATTTAGTGCCATTATGCTGTAACTCAGAGCAGATCTGAGTGCTCCCATTTAGATTCTTGACATAGCTATAGAATGCTTTGTGGTTGTCTTTAGAGTCAGTGGCAATTTTACTTTCATAACTAGCTTTGGAGGATTTTATGAGGGATCTCAGCTTCTTACTGAAGTTGACCAGGGAATTCCTCCAGTCATGGGATTTTACTCTTTTTTGCAACAGTTTCTTTCTTCTGTTGTAGAGTTTGTTTATGGCAGAGGACCACCAGATTGGCTTCCTTTTTTTGGAGGATAACATCTTGGTTCTATTAGGGATAGCATGATCCATGCACTTGTGTAAGTGCTTATAAAGTGCATTTGTGTAGGATTCAGCAGTCATACCTCTATTATCCGTCTGCATGGGTGTCACAAAGTTTGCCACTTCTGTCTTAAGAAGTGTGAAGTTGGCTTTTGAGGAGTTTTTTACGATGGTTTCCCTAATTGGGGCTGGGGGTGGAATGTGGATGTCTAGGCTGATTAGCTTGTGGTCTGATCTGACCAACGAGGAATTGACCTCTGGTGTGGAACACCGGTTTCCCATGTTGGTAATGACCAGGTCTAGGATATTGCTGCCCCTGGTGGGGGTGTGAATAAGTTGATCCAAGGTGTTGGAATTTATGAATTCTAGAAAACGTTGAGCAAGAGTTGGTACATGAGTAGTTTTCCCAGTTAATGGTGGGGTAGTTGAAATCACCCATTATTAGGGTGTTGGGTTGTACCCTAATACTTTCCAGTGTATCAAGAAATGAGGAGTGTGAATCCTGGGGCATGGTGGGGGGTCTGTAGCAAGCTACAATTTAGATTGCGGTCTTGCCCAGAGTTAGTTGCACTTGGATAATCTTGGATGCATTATGCTGTGCAACTAGCCTGGAGGTGTGGATATCCTTAATGAATATGGACACGCCTCCACCTTTAGTGCTTCTTTCTGGGTTAGGTGGCCGAAAGGTGTGGTATGAATTGAAGCCTGGTAATGCAGGGGTGCTCTCTGGAGCTTTGAACCAGGTCTCTGTCACTGCACAGATATCAATGTTCTCCATTTTAAGGAGTGCCTCGAGTGAGTGCATTTTGAGGTTTAGACTTCTAGCATTGAGTAGCATTACCCTCAGATTTTGCTTGCTTGTACCTGTTACGGTGGTGAATTTGTCATTTGAACCTTGCCTAAAAAAGGCACTATAGGGATGGCAAGAGCCTTAGCCAGTATCCGGAATCCTAAGGGCGACAGGTGCAGGCCATCTCTGGCAAAGCATCATGGACTGTCGATCATGTCATCCCAGGCAGACAAATACTGGATCCCCTTAGAATGACACCAGAAGCTTAGCCAATTGTTGAAGTCAATCATTTTGTCCTTGTACTGTGGTATCATTCTGGGTGATGGCAGGATGCTACTCAGGGTTAGGGTCATACCTGCCTGGGATACAAGATCGGAGAGCTCCTCCATATCTCTTTTCATGTAGTCCAGGGAGGTACATCTCAGGTCATTCACACCAACATGGACAATGAAAGTGTCATATTTGTACTTATTGTGGAGTGACCTGAGTGCATGCGTTATGTGGCAGATCTTGGCACCTGACAGGCAGCTGACAGTAACTTTCTCCTTGTTTAGTCTAGTGAGTGGAACATCAGTGTGCCTGACTATAGAGTCACCTATGACTAGAGTGTTGGGTATGTTGTTATGCCTTATGGGTTGTGGTTGAGTGGCACACTGAGTTTGTGGGCTATGTGTCATTTGGGTTGTGTTGGGGGGTGGAGTTTACTTGCGTTTATGCTTTGGATGTCCCTGATGCTTGGGCAGGTTTTTATTGAGAGCCTCCGTGAATGTAGGTGTGTGTTTTGTGTTTCTATTTTATTTATTTTATTTATTTTACATTTGTTGACCGGGAGGATCCGACTGGATGCATGTCCATTTTCAGCGAGCCCGGGAAAAAAACTCAAGCACATGTTACAGAACATTTGACTGACAATGAAACAAATTATACATTCAAATAAGAAGCATTCTACTTATTCTTTAAATTTATTTTTTTAAAAGAGGAGGTAAGGAGAATAGAATAATTATGAATTATAGACAGTTGTGACAGTCTAGAATGGACTTTCTGATTGTGCCCCTAGGTCTCTAATATTTTCTTCCCAACCTTTCTTGTCCATCTTTTACTGACTCTATTAATCTGTTTAATGTATACTATATGCTCTATGTGTGTGTTTTGGTGGTGTAGGTTTTGAGGGACTATGTGATGAGTGTGGTGTAGTGCAAGTGTTTACCTTCTCCTCTTGACTGTCTAGTCCAGTCTTTGGTAAAGAGAGCTTTGCTTCCAGTTTCAGACAGACCAGCCTTGTTAATGTAATGTTAGTTAATAATTGATTTAGAAAGGAAGACTGTAGCATGCTATAATTCAAAAAGCCCCCACATCTACAGCTCAGCCACTGTATAAGCCATCAGCCAAGTGCTATTAATATATGCTTCCCAACCATTTGTTCAAGAGCTTGGCTTGCTATGAAAAAATACAGCACAACATTGAAGGAATAGAAGTCTTGTTTCTGCCAGAGCATTAGAATCCCAACATTCAGATTTTTCATAATCACTTAAGACTTCGACTATATGCCACATTCTCCATCTATTTTAATTTTTATATATCTCTCTATTACCAGCCTGTATGTGTGCCTACTCTGATAATCTCTGGGCACTTTCTGATTGTGCCCCTAGGTCTCTAATATTTTCTTCCCAACCTTTCTTGTCCATCTTTTACTGACTCTATTAATCTGTTTAATGTATACTATATGCTCTACTTTCCAGTTCAGCTGTTTGTGTTTTCTTATTTAAAAAAATACATTTGTCTTTTTATTTCCATGTGATTCTTCCCACATCTAATTCTTTATGATATAAAATGCATTTTGCAGTATCAAGTCACTACTCTCAACTTTCCTGAAGCCCCAAATCCTCATATTTGTGCTGCTGTAATCTTTACTCATTCTCAACAGAAACATAGCTTTTAGCAGTTGTCAGTTCCCAAATTAACATCGTAATCATAACTGCCATACCTTGTCAGCGTTTGTGTCTTTTCATTGACTTATTACAGAAAGAAGAGCACTGAGATGTCATTTGTTAAAGCTGGAGCTACATTATACCTAATGTAGTCAACATTTTCTAAGGTGAACTACCACTCTCACTTTTTCTTGCTCTCTCTCCTGCTGTCTCTCAAACACACACACACACACACACGCACACATGCACGCACGCACGCACACATGCACACACATACACACACACACACACAACAGCATCTACAGTCTTTACTCACTCATCATCTTCTGCTATATTCACCATTACTCATGTGTGCTTATCAGCTTTAATTAGCTCTACATATCATGGACTTAGACCCAGTTGAAGCTGAAAAGGGCCTGTAGACCAGTCTGCCTTTCTAAGAGTAAAATAGATAAGCACTTAACTTTTCCTTCCAGTGGAGCTCTAGAAGATTGCACTGCAACTTCCAATGGGCAGAGCCTAAGCGTTTTGAAAAATTCAAATCATATCCTCAGATTTCAAGAAAATGTGCCTATCTTGGAACCATGGGGTTACTAAAGAAGTGTAAATGGCAAACTCTTCAGCACAAGCTATTTTTATAGTGGTAGTATTCTTTAGGTTCTGTAAGACATAGTAAACATAGCAACTATTAAATGTGCAGTGTTTTGCAAACAACTTGCAGTATCTCAGCAACCACTTACATTACTCACATGAGCAGCGTTTTGTTCGCCAAGATGAGAACATTCATAGGAGGCTAAGCAGTTATGTCTGTGCCAGTGGTTGTACCGATATTTACAGAATATGAAACCGACAATATAAATATTACAATAATTAATATCTTTTTACTTGCACTAAGCAGACACCAAGTATTAATGCAGTTGTATTGTCCATCATGCAACTTATAAGATGACATTTTTTAATAACTTGTATGCAGCATGGTTTTAGAATTATTAATGTAAATATTAGTAGGCAATTTTAGACACCTAGAGATATCAGTAGGTTGTAAATAGCAAAACTTGGCGGCATCACTAAGTTTTAACGAGTTAAATAACAGTTTTGCATCAAATCAGTGATGGTGCATAGTATCTGAAAGTCCTGTTATACACTCTAGATTACATTTGAGGCACTTATTTATTGTATCTGTTTGTGTCATGTGTACTTGGGCAGATAATGATGTTTCATTTCTTTCTTATAGCCCTGCTTTCTACCTTGGTGAGAAGGAAATACCTCCTTTCAGTTTTATTCCCCATCTTCATACCAGAACAGCTTTATTCCCTGATCCCCATTATTATTCACTCCATTATCGTCATTTGCCATTTACTCCTTCTCTTGATTTCTTCAGTACCCTACAAGGGGGACCCCACAGTAGATAACCATTTATATCAACCCCTTTCTAGCAATGAGATGAGTGGAACTATGCCAGGTGCAACTGACAGTTGGCAAGACATCCATCCAAGTTAAAGCCAGCTACAGACCCTCTTCATTGACTCAGGACACCCACTCCTCTTACCTGGATCTATTTCACTCCATTAAGGTACTCCCTAACACCCTGATCTTTGGTGACTTCAACTACCCCACCATAGACTGGGTGAACTATTCTTGCACTAATGTACTCACTCAATGATTCCTTTACTTCATCAATTCTAATGCACTAGACCAGCTCATCTCGTCCCCCACAAGGGGAGATAACATTCTGGACTTGCTTCTTACAAACATGGGTGACTGCTGCACCACTCCCATAGTATGTTCTTCCTCGGTGAGATCAGATCATTAAACTGTCTCATTCGAAGTTCCTATCCCCCCCAACCATAATCAAGGTAAAGAACTTCTCAGAAGCTGACTACAACCTCCTAAGGGAGGGTATCTGTAGCTTCACCCCACCACCCCCTCAAAAGATGCAGACAACTATGATGAACAGTACACCAGTGCAGTATATAAGCACCTGTACAACTGCATGGACTATGCCATATCCAATAGAACTAAAATCTGCTCCTCAAGGAAACACAAACCTGTTTTGGTGGACATCCTCTATCAACAGGCTTTATATTTATTTATTGACATTTGTTGACTGGGAAAGTCCACTGGGTCAGCAACCCATTTTCAGTGGAGGCCCAGTGAGAAAAGCTCCAAAAATAATGAAAAATATAACAAAACATGTTCCACAAATAATGAAAAAGTATAAAAACATCTTCAACAAAGATAAATTCCAAAAGATATCATAGACAAAATATATACACTGCCAGAAAGGAGAATATAATACAATATAGAGTGTATGTTACATTTATTTACAATGAGAATTTGAATGTAGCAGTACCATTAGTGTAAAGAGAAAGTGATGAGAGGTTGAGAAAGAGGAAGAAGAATGTTTATGGAGGCTTTGGTTAAGAGAACAGGTACAGATTACAACAAAAGGAAGAAACTGTTGTCCAAGGGTAAAAAAGGAACATATTCCAAATTGGAAAAACTCCCTCCATAGCCTCAACAAGCAAATTAGATAACTAGTGAAAGCCTCCGAAGCCAATTATGAATCAAAATTAGCCTCTGAAACAAAGGGAAACCACAAAGTTTTCTTCAGTTACATTAGGAACATCTATGGCAAAGCCCAGCTTTGTTCCAAATTAGAACTTAACAGTATCACTTGCACCGATGCTGTTGACTTAGCCAACCTGCTAGCAGATAGGTTGAGTACAAACTTCACCCCCTGTCCCCCCAAAGTCCCTTTCGACATCCCCAATACTTGTCCTGCACCTCATATCTTCGTAGATCAAGTGCTAAAGGCCCTATCCAAGGCAAAGCACACAGCTTCCATGGGACCTGATAGCATCCCAGGCTGTATTTTTCACCATCTCCTGCAAGAACTGGCTTGCCACTGAGCACCCTATTCAACCACAGCTGAAGTACAGGCTTCATTCCAGCAGAGTGGAGAACTGCCATTGTCATCCCCTTGCACAAATGTGGTGCCCCTTCTGACCCTGGAAACTACTGCTCTATTAGCTTGAAAAGTTTGATCTGTAAAGATGTGGAGTGTATTATTATGGATCTCATAAACAAGGACATAGGCAATTTCCAAGCACTTGACCCCACCCAGTTCGGATTCATCAAGGGCAGATCTTGCCTGTTGAACCTGGTTGACTTCTTTGAGACTGTCACCAAGGCCCTGGATGAGAGAAAGTCATTGCATACAGCTTACCTTGACTTGGCCAAGGCCTTTGACACAATTCCCCACTCAGGTGTCATCGAAAAGCTAATACAACTTGGCGTAAATCCCAATCTCATCAGGTGGGTGGACAACTAACTCAATGACAGGACCCTCAAAGTCAAAATAGGTGGCTCCATTTCCAATAGCAGACCTGCCGCTAGTGGAGTTCCCCAGGGATCTTTCCTGGGACCCCTACTATTTGGCATCTACTTTTCAGAGGTCCAGGCAAAGACAAAAGGCCTGTGGCTGATCTAGTTTGTGAATGACTGTAAGTTGGGTGCTGAGATCGACTCCCCAGATGATATTAACATACTGCAAGAGGGTCTCACAGCAACTAATGACTGGTGCCAAAGTCATGGCCTCAAGCTAAATGCAAAAAAATGCATCATCATACCATTCAGCAGTAACACAAACCTTACTGATTACCACATAAATGGCAATCACCCTAAGCACACAACCTGTGGTGAGAGACCTGGGAACTCAGGTTGACAACAGCCTCACATTTAGCCATCACGTAGCGGCAGTGGTCAAAAAAGCCTTTTACTTGGCTCATCTCATATGTAAAGGGATTGCATCCCAAAAAAGGAGGTTATTACCTCTCTAAACTACTCCCTCATTAGACCAATAATTGAGTACAACACCCCATTTGATATGTACCTCTCCCGACATTTGCACCAGCTGGAAAGGCCACTGAAATACCTCAGAAAGAGAATCCATGGCCTCCAACACCTGTCCTATGCAGACAGGCTCAAATCACTATCACTCTATTCAGTATCGCACAGATTGCTCAGGGGTGATGTGTGTCTCACCTACAAGGCAATCTCGGACCCTGCCTTCTGTAAGTCTAACACCTCATGCAGTACCCACTCAAAAGGCCTGAATCTAATATGCAGCATCAACAAAACCTGCTGAAAAGAGGGTTTGTCTCCCAGAGGCTGCCCCGTCTCTGGAATAGACTTTCCTTACATGTCAAACAGAGTACCTCGCTGATCCTCTTCAAGTGCAACCTTGATGAGTGCATGGAAAACCACAAATTTGTCCCAGGAGTTCCACCTGTGTCCCTCACTGACAGGGATGACAGGTGCCGACTGAGGTTTCTTTTTGGGGATACACTCTTGGCTAGGCTTGTAAGGGCCCCAGGGCCATAGTAATCTCCTGTGATCCTATGATCCTATGTGAAATCGATTCTGCTTTGGGAATGCATTTCTCACCTTTTATTCTGACCTTTTCTGGTTTTACAGCTAGCACATCCCACATCTGCTTGGCAGTATGAAGGAAGCTGAGACTTATGATAAGGTTGCACCTCATAAGCAACAGCATGGCATCCAGGTCAAGGGATGTTATAATTTCAACCCTCATCAGACCACTAATAGAGTATAATGCACCCTTGTGCCTGTACCTCACCAGACACCTCCAGTGGCTGGAGAGACTCAGAGGTTTCTTACAAAGAAAATACAAGGATTCCAAACCATGACTTACATAGACAGGCTGAAAGCCCTGTCACTTTACTCTCTATCTTATATGCTACTGAGAGGTGACTTATGCCTGGACTATAGGGCAATCTTCAACCCTGCCCTAATCGAAATGCTGCACATCCACAAGTCAAATGGCTCAACAGTCACTCGCTCTAGGGATATCAACCTAGCTTGTGCCATTATCAGATCATGCTGGAGAGACAGATATGTCTCCCAGAGACTTCCGTTTGTCTGGAATAGACTCCCTGTTCATGTAAAACAGAGCTTCCGACTTACTCTATTCAAGTACAACCTACAAAATTGGATGGGAGACTGCAAATTCACCCCTTGGGTGACACCCATATCCCTCATGGACAGGGTAGCTGGTGTTGATCACAGGCCCACTCTGTTCATAAATTTGTTCTGAGAAATACCCAAAAAAGAACAAATGGGGATATTTTGGATTAACATGGCTAGACTTGTAAAGGGTCTAGAGCCGCTAGCTTAGTAAACTACTATGAACCTATGAACCTATAACAAGTATATGTGCCACCATGACTTCCAACAGGATAATTCAAAGTCTGATAGCGTTTTATTTATATATTATTTTTGCTGAACAAATAAGCATACCAGGGAAATAACTTATCCCATGGCCAAATGGACTCTGCTTTCAGTTGAGGGATAACTCAGAAACATAATATTCTGATAGATTTGACACAGTTACACAAATCCAGAAGTAGATTGAGGTGCTGATACGCAAGGTTATAAAATGAAGCTCATTTGCAGGCACTTCGGTGAAACTTATCAAAACTCAGAACTCCACTGGAGAAAATAATACTTACACAGCTAGCTGTATTGCTCCTGAAATATCTTGGGTATAGATTGATGCCTTGTTTAGCTGTCTCTTCACCAGATAAACTAGAATTTATATTTCTGTTTCTGTATCAGGTAGTATATCATTTACTGATTCCAGCAAATATGAAATGATTTGTTTGCTAGGTTCGTTTGTGCATTTGCAAGATTAGAGTTTCATATGAAAGAATCATCTGCTATTTAATAAAGTCTTTTAGTTTAGGATAAGACTTTACTCCTTCACTTGTGCCTGCTGTGGATACCAAAACCCAGTAGGCTGTGAGTGTGAAGGAGCTCATACTCCGTAACATCTTCCAGGAGGACAATCTGTATTTTATCCAGAACTGCGCAAGTTGTAACCTAAGCAATGAAGAAGATTAGCATGCAATTATAAGGACTACAAAATAAGAACTTGTCTATCATGTAATCATTTATAATTAATATTATAACCTTTTTTTTTCTGGTTATGTAAAACTCCACAAACAAAATAATATCCCAAATATCAAACCTTCAAAATTAACCTAGAAAGTACAAAATACAAATGGATAATAAATGGAAGCAGATGCATCCCAACACATCTGCACCCTACCATATAAACGTAACCATCCCTGAGGTCTGCCTACAATACACACTAAGTACAACCCCCCCCCCCCCAAAAAAAACATTGCTGACACTGCAGAATGCCTGACAGACATATGCAGCAGCAGGCCAAATATAACAGCAGACATCATGTACATAACAAACATAAAAGTCCATCCAAACATACCTACATCATTACATGCGTTTCAGCTGATAACATTGCACATGTATAAATGTCACCATTATTTTCAACCTTATCAGTGAATAACATCTTCAATCAACCATTAACGAGCAATGTACATCTGGACACCCCATCATTTACTTAAATGCACATTTATTTCTTCAGCTTTCAACAAACTAGGTACAATGAAATATTCCACAAAGTCCATTCATTCACTTGTCATGCATTGCAATTTTCTCTTGAAGTACAAATGAGAAATGGAAAGCAAGACTAGCTTAATCTTTAAGAAGAGTTTGTTGTCACACGCCATACAATGCACAAATGTCACATGATGGCAATAGAACTGTACTAATACTTGACCTCTGCCTAGTGCAGGTAAAGAAATATTAATTATTATAATATTTATATTGTCATAAATGTCATACTTCTTTAAATGTCACTAAGGGATTGTATTTCTGGAAGACAAATTCTACAAAGGGAGTTGCTTATAAACATTTCTATTCTAAAGTAATTATTTCCACCTTATACCTACATTTGTGTCTGTTTCCACTGCTTCTCATACATGATTTGAAATACTTTACTATGGTCTAGCAAGTACAAACTGAGAACATGCCCAGATCTACAGTCTTCTTAAAAGGCTGCAGTTGCATTTTGCTATTAAATAAAACAATGCAGTCCACTATGACTTCACTGGAGCCTTGGGCTCAATTTCACAGTAAAGGCTGGCTAAACAGGCAACTCAGGGATATGTGTGATGTCCTCACTCTGGGCCAGAATCAAGGAGCCTCAATCCTCACCACTGAAACAGCAAAGGGATATTCACTTGGAAAAAAAATGGATACACCCAGTATTTTCAGATGCAGCTCTCTGCATTAAGCACAATTCCCCTTAAGAGCACACAGGGAACACACTCAACCTGGGGTCTGAGTTTCTCTCTCTGTCTCTCCCCAGCTCCCCAGTAAGGACCTCACTGGCACAGCTGCAGAGTTAAGTCCTCAGCTGAGTGTCCAAGCCAAGTCCTCTACCACTCTCTCTGTAAACCCAGTGCTTTATGTCCCTGCTCCAAGTAGCTGAAACACACAGTCTTTAAGATTTTATTGGCACACACACACACACACACACACACACACACACACACACACACACACACACACACACACACACACACACACACACACTCACACACCACACACACCTGGGAAAGGCCGGCACAGATTTATCCATTGTGCCCTCTTCTGTCCAGACTATAAGGTAGTTATCACTGATACCAGACACTACAAAGCCATCTACCTACGGCTCTTGCAAGGGTATGCAATTATATTGAGTGAGTGAAATTAATATCAATACAAATGGTAATGCTGACCAAACAGCCAGGCTCCAGGAGTGGCCACAGTGTCACCAACAGATAAAAGTACTTTCAAAAGTTAAAATATTCCCTAAAAAGACCAGCCACAATAAAAAGTTTAAATATATTTAATAAATAATACAAGAACATGAAAATATGAAATATCTGTCTACATTAAATGCCAGAGTTTCAGCACAGGAAATATTAAAATAATACAGGTGGACAGGGTCACACAATTACAGAAAAATAATACTTAACTAATCTCAATATATTTTCCTGACTGATCTGAAGAATACTACTTCTTGGTCACTTGCTCGACCAAGGCAAGATGAAGTAGGTAAGAGATCTTTCTTTGTTAGGTTACAAGAACAGACTGCAATGAGACTTCTGTCTCACCTAATATTAAAACATTATTTCTGTACAGAATTAAATCACATACATCTAGTCATCTGACTTCTGGTTCCCATGCAACCCCTCACTGCCAGAAACTTACAGGATTTAGCACCTACATGTCAATAATACATGCACAAGAGCTTTGCTCAGATCTGGTGCAGCTTCTGGAAGTCATAAAACAATTACAAACTTCTACTCCTCATACAGAGACTAACAAACCATGTTTCTTACAGACATTGTGTCTCTGGCTTCATTCAAAACTGTGAGATAACACCTCACATTGTACCATCTCTCCCCCCTTTGAAGAATCAAGCTGTTTTTTCAAGTGACCCTTGAGAAATGTTTTTTGAGAGGAATGAGCCTGTCTGGGAATACATTAACTCATACCCTGCCTTGAGAACCCATCTACATTGGCACTGCCTACCCCACTACAATGCTGCACTGTCATGTCATATGCTTGCAACCCTAGGCTCCACCATAGTAACTTGGCATTTTGCCGTCTGGCTCGCTGTAGCCATAGATCCCCCTAAGACTCCTCCTGCCTCCTACTGCAAATACGTAGCACAAGAGCCTCCCGATCATGGTAAGGTTTCATCATGTTAACATGGTACAATTTGGGCCCTTGCCTCCTGCCTAGCAGTTCTACCATGTAGTTAACATCACTGAACTTCCTTACTACTTTGAAGGGTCCATCCCAAGCTGCCTGCAGCTTATCATTTCTGACAGGAACAAGAGACATAACCTACTGCTCCCCAGCACACTCTCTGCTTTGAACATTCCTGTCATAGCAGAGCTTTTTCTGCTGTTGGGCTCCTGCCAGATTCTCTTGGACCAAGCTTATGTGCTCCCTAAGCCTTGTCCTGAGGTTTAGGAATATGCCATAAAAGACTCATTGTGGGTTTCATACTCACTCTCCCACTCATCACAAATTGAATTTAAAGTCCCCCCTCACCCTATGTTCATACAGCAGCTCAAAGGGTGAAAAACATGCAGATTCTGCAAATGCCCATAGCATGGCCTTTAGTGTAGAGTTTAACCTGTCCACAAGACGACTAGTCTGGGGATTGTAGTGGGTGGTTGTTAGGTGCTTCACCCCATAGTGCTTCCACAGACAAGCTAGCAGGTTTGACATGAAATAAGGATCTCTGTTGGTCAGTATTTCTCTTGGGAAACCTACCCTGCTGAAAATATGTAGCAAACTATTTGCCACCTTCTCTGCCTCAATGGAAGACAGAGCCACCACCTCATTATATATATCAGCATAATCTACAAACACCAGGATATACTTCTTCCCTGTTTAACTTGGGGTACTCAGAGGCCCCACAATATCCATTGGTACCCTCTGAAATGGCTCTTTAATCACAGGCAAAAGCATCAAAGGAGCCTTGACCTTGTCTACTGTCTTGCTTACTTTTTGGCACTGCTCACAGGTACTGCAGTACCTTGTTACGTCCCTTGCAATCCCATGCCAATAAAAGTTCTGCATAATAGGTCTCTTGGTAAGATTTATGCTTTTATTACCTGCAAAAGGAATGTCATGGGCTATGGCTAGAAGTGCCAGATGGTAAGCTGTAGGCACTACCAACAGCTGTATTGCCTTACCCTCTAGCTCTCTCTCTCTCTCTCTCAGGGGTCCACTCTCTATATAGTAACCCTTTGTTCCAGTATACAGATTCCTCCTTTTCTTGAAAATCAGGTGCCTCCTTAGCTGCCTCCCTTGTAATGTAGGGTCTGAAAGTTAACCCTGTCTCAGCTCTACTTTTGTGACTCTTCCCAGCTCCCCTTCCACAGAACATCTACTATCCTCTGACAGTGCTGCCTCACTGTCATTCTGCGTAATACTACTACTCACCTCTACTCTTGCAGTCACTCTGTCCAAGGGAACATCAGTACCTACCAGCAGCTGAGGCTCGCCTTCAGGTTCACGGCTACAGGGTAGCTCCCTCCCTGAAACAGCCACACCAAAAGCCCTGACTTCAGGTGTGGCATTTGTCTGGTTCTCTCCCAGGCTACCAGACCCACATGCCTGTCTCCAAGCCTGACTGTTTGTAACTGCTTGCACACAAGGTACTGCATTATCAAAATCATTCCCTATCAGGGCATTTGCAGGGATATCCTCAAACACAGCTAATTGCGTGCTTCCTTTTCTACCTTCCCAGTCAAGGTGAACCCTGACCAAAGGCCTATGGAATGGGGTCCCTCCTAAACCTCTGACTGGAGTTGACTACCCAAGCAACTACTGCTCCTCTTTAACCATTGTAGATTCACAATGGTTATGTTAGAGGCTGAGTCTCTCTTAGCAGTAGCCTGTTTTACATCCAGTAAGACAGGACATAACCCTTTGTGATAGTTTTCTACCCCTGTTGTCTCAAGAAAATGTACCACTGGCATACTGTTATTCCTACCTGCTGGCTCCCCCACCTTTAGTTCCCCACTTTGCCTCCATGGACATCTATATAATACACGGCCCCACTGGTTACATTTAAAATATTTAACCCTTGATCCTGACTGTGTATCTGAACTTGTGGCTTCCCTGTTACTGTTGGACTCTGTTGAGGTGGTTAAGGCTGCCTACTATGGGTTCCCTTATATCCATGTGCAGCACTGGATATCCCCTTATTTTGCATTGATGCACTGCTTGCTGCATAGAGATCCATGTTTTATCCCATCTCACCTGCAAAGTTACATTCTTAGTCTGCCAACCAGATTCTCATGTCCTCAGGCAAAGTGCTAAGGGCTTGTTCCCTCACCCAAAGATCTGCCAGCCCTTCAAAAGTAGTGACCTGACACCCATTCACTCACCTATGAAAATAAGTGCATAACTCAGGAATGTAATCACACACACTTTCACCTGCCTTGCATCTGTGCTCATGAAATTCTTTCTGTAAGCTTCAGGTGTTAACTTAAAACATTCAAGCAAACATTTCTTTACTTTTTCATAGTTTAATCAATATCAGACAATTTAGAAACAGCAGTTACAGCTTTACTGTGGAGGAAGGGGGTCAAGAACTGTATCCAGACCCTCTGGTCAACATTATACTGTTTACATACTCTTTCAAAGATATGAATAAAACTATCAAAATTATCATCCTCTGTAAATTGTGGAATAAATTTACTTGCTTCTGGGGTTCAATTATTCCCTTCCCCATTACCTCCATGACCCTGTTTAACAGTCAGCATCTCCCTCTCATGTTGAAGCTGCTTCTCCTTTTCTTCGGCCTCCAAAAACTGCAGTCTATCTTTTTCTTCAGCCTCCAAATGCTGCAGTTGCTCATTTTCTTAAACCTCCAAACATGACAGTCCCTCTGTTGATTCTAGTTCCAAATGTCTGGCCACCAGTTCAAGTCTCTTTAACTCCAGATGGATTTTTAAATCCTCTGAGGAAAAGTTGAACTGTCTTTTTTCCGAGGGCTGCAAATTCCCATCACCAGACTGATTATCCTCCTGGTTGCTGGTCTGAACTGTGACTATGTCTGAAATCATTTTCTATTTAGTCAGGTTGGCATGCACCAGCCCATTGGCATTACAGATTTTGGCCAACTGGTGGTTGTTTGTCAGCTTGCCATAATCCTTTGCTGATATCTTTGCTGCTTTCCCTGACTAAACTAAACCAACAAAACAAAAGTAAATAAAATTGCTGTGAAATGAAACTCTGAATGTTCACCTTGTGGCGGCTTGAGAGTACACCTACCTTCAGTGACAACTACCTACAGGATACAGAAGTTCAGCTAATATCTTACCATTGTTACCAATATGTGACATCCCCACTCTGGGCCAGTAATCAATGAGCCTCAATCCGCACCATTGACACAGGAGAGGGATGTTCACTTGGAAGAATATTTGATACACCCAGTATTTCCCAATGCACCTCTCTGCATCAAGCACAATTTCCCTTAAGAGCACACAGGGAACACACTCAGTCCGGGGTCTGAGTTTCTCTCTCTGTCTTTCCACATGCCCCCAGTAAGGCTTCCCACTGGCACAGCTGCAGAGTTAAGTCCACAGCCAAGTGTACAAGCCAAGTCCACCACCACTCTCTCTGTGAAACCAGTGCTTCATGTCCCTGCTCCAAGTAGCTGAAACACATAGTATTTGAGATTTCATTTCTGTATGTGCACACACACACACACACACACACACACACACACACACACACACACACACACACACACACACACACACACACACACATGGGAAAGGGAAAGGCTGGCACAGATTTACCCACTATCCTCCATTCTCCCTAGACTATAAGACAGTTATCACTACCATCAGGCATTACAAAACCAGCTACTTAAGGCTCTTGCAAGGGTACCCAGTTATACAGAGTGAAATTAATATTAATACAAATGGTAAGGTTAACCAAACAGCCAGGCATCAAGAGTGGCCAGAGTATTACCAATAGATATAAGTACTCTCAAAGGTTAAACTAGTCTCTAAAAGGACCAGCCACAGTGAAAAGTTTATATATTTAATAATAAATAATAAAAGAGCATGAAAATACAAAATATTTATTTACAGTAAACACCAGAGTTTCATCACAAGGTATATTAAAAATAAAACAGGTGGACAGGTTCACACAGCTACAGAAAACCAATACTTAACTAATCTCACTATATTTCCCTGACTGGTCTAAAAAATATTATCCCCTGGTCACTTACTGGAGCAAGGCAAGATGAAACAGATGAGAGATCCTTCTTTGTCAGGTTACAAGAACAGACTGCAATGAGACTTCTGTCTCACCTAATATTAAAATATTATTTCTGTACAGAATAACATCACATAAATACAGTTATCTGACATCTGGTTCCTATGCTAGAAATTGCCAGGATTTCATAGGTTCATACTATGCTATCTGCCCTAGGGCATTTATAAGCCTAGCCAGAGTGTGTTTGGCTTTCGCCACTCATTTTAAATTAATTTTGCTATGCCCTTTTTCGAGGTCAGTATACTGTGCCTCTGTCTAACAGTGACACAGAAGTGATTCCCGGGGTAAACCTACAATCTCCCATCCACTCATCAAGATTCCTCTTGAAGAGAGTCAATGAGAGATCTGCCTAACCTGGACTGGGATTTTATTCCAGAGTGAAAAGAGCCTCTGGGTTATGAATCTGTCCCTCCGAGGGCTGCAAATTCCCATCACCAGACTGATTATCCTCCTGGTTGCTGGTCTGAACTGTGACTATGTCTGAAATCATTTTCTATTTAGTCAGGTTGGCATGCACCAGCCCATTGGCATTACAGATTTTGGCCAACTGGTGGTTGTTTGTCAGCTTGCCATAATCCTTTGCTGATATCTTTGCTGCTTTCCCTGACTAAACTAAACCAACAAAACAAAAGTAAATAAAATTGCTGTGAAATGAAACTCTGAATGTTCACCTTGTGGCTGCTTGAGAGTACACCTACCTTCAGTGACAACTACCTACAGGATACAGAAGTTCAGCTAATATCTTACCATTGTTACCAATATGTGACATCCCCACTCTGGGCCAGTAATCAATGAGCCTCAATCCGCACCATTGACACAGGAGAGGGATGTTCACTTGGAAGAATATTTGATACACCCAGTATTTCCCAATGCACCTCTCTGCATCAAGCACAATTTCCCTTAAGAGCACACAGGGAACACACTCAGTCCGGGGTCTGAGTTTCTCTCTCTGTCTTTCCACATGCCGCCAGTAAGGCTTCCCACTGGCACAGCTGCAGAGTTAAGTCCACAGCCAAGTGTACAAGCCAAGTCCACCACCACTCTCTCTGTGAAACCAGTGCTTCATGTCCCTGCTCCAAGTAGCTGAAACGCATAGTATTTGAGATTTCATTTCTGTATGTGCGCACGCACACACACACACACACACACACACACACACACACACACACACACACACACACACACACACACACACACACACACACACGGGAAAGGGAAAGGCTGGCACAGATTTACCCACTATCCTCCATTCTCCCTAGACTATAAGACAGTTATCACTGCCATCAGGCATTACAAAACCAGCTACTTAAGGCTCTTGCAAGGGTACCCAATTATACAGAGTGAAATTAATATTAATACAAATGGTAAGGTTAACCAAACAGCCAGGCATCAAGAGTGGCCAGAGTATTACCAATAGATATAAATACTCTCAAAGGTTAAACTAGTCTCTAAAAGGACCAGCCACAATGAAAAGTTTATATATTTAATAATAAATAATAAAAGAGCATGAAAATACAAAATATTTATTTACAGTAAACACCAGAGTTTCAGCACAAGGTATATTAAAAATAACACAGGTGGACAGGTTCACACAGCTACAGAAAACCAATACTTAACTAATCTCACTATATTTCCCTGACTGGTCTAAAAAATATTATCCCCTGGTCACTTACTGGAGCAAGGCAAGATGAAACAGATGAGAGATCCTTCTTTGTCAGGTTACAAGAACAGACTGCAATGAGACTTCTGTCTCACCTAATATTAAAATATTATTTCTGTACAGAATAACATCACATAAATACAGTTATCTGACATCTGGTTCCTATGCTAGAAATTGCCAGGATTTCATAGGTTCATACTATGCTATCTGCCCTAGGGCATTTATAAGCCTAGCCAGAGTGTGTTTGGCTTTCGCCACTCATTTTAAATTAATTTTGCTATGCCCTTTTTCGAGGTCAGTATACTGTGCCTCTGTCTAACAGTGACACAGAAGTGATTCCCGGGGTAAACCTACAATCTCCCATCCACTCATCAAGATTCCTCTTGAAGAGAGTCAATGAGAGATCTGCCTAACCTGGACTGGGATTTTATTCCAGAGTGAAAAGAGCCTCTGGGTTATGAATCTGTCCCTCCAGCATGTCCTATTTATTTCAGTGCTGAGGTTCAAGTCTCTCGAGCGCATAGCTCGATGGGATTTGGATTTTCTGAGGTGCAGCATGTCCATTAATTCCGGGTTGGACATGGCTTTATACATCAGGCACAGGTCGCCTCTGAGCAGGCGGTATGCCACTGAGTAGAGCTGGAGTTTCTTTAACCGGGCAGCATATGGCATCTGTTTGAGCCCTTTGATCCTCTTGGTGAGGTACTTTTGGAGTCTTTCCAGTTGCTGCAGGTGTCTGATAAGGTACATCCCAAAAGGGGCATTGTACTCAATTATGGGCCTGATGAGGGATGAGTAACGAGGCACGATGACCTCCTCTGATCTAGATATGAATCCCTTCATGATTAGGTGGGCTATATAAAATGTTTTTCTAACCACTTTGGCCACGTGGTTGTCAAATGAGAGATTGCTTTCAACTTGGGTCCCCAGGTTCCTAATTACTTCTTCTGCACCTATGTGGTAATTTGTGGGCACTTTGTTTTTGCCAAAGGGGATGACTATACACTTTTTGGTGTTTAGCTTGAGGCCATGGCTCTGGCATCAGTTTTCTGTTTCTATGAGGCCCTTTTGGAGGATGCTTGTGTTGGCTGGAGAGTCGATTATGGTGCCCAGTTTGCAGTCATTGGCGAACTTGGTCAGCCACAGTCCTTCCGTGTTCGCCTGTACCTCCGAGAAATATATACCGAACAAGAGAGGTCCCAGGACTGAGCCTTGTGGGATGCCACTTGTAACTGGTTTGGAGTCTGACATGGCTCCAGCAATTCTAACCATGTGGGTTTTGTCCTTGAGCCAGTTTGCAACCCATCTAGTGACAAAGGGGTTTATATTTAAGCTGATGAGCTTATCTATAATGCCCGAGTGGGGTATTGTATCGAAGGCTTTTGTGAGGTCCAAGTAGGTTGTGTGGACCACCTTCCCCTCGTCAATGGCCTTGGTGACTGTTTCAAAGAAATAAACCAGGTTTAAGAGGCAGGTTCTGCCCTTAACAAAG
The DNA here is from genome assembly GCF_019279795.1 of Protopterus annectens. Classification (NCBI taxonomy): domain Eukaryota; kingdom Metazoa; phylum Chordata; order Ceratodontiformes; family Protopteridae; genus Protopterus; species Protopterus annectens. Next base: position 1,845,588,045 of record NC_056739.1, read on the forward strand.
CCGAACTGGGTAGGATCCAGTGTCTGTAGGTCCCCAATATCTTTATTTATGAGGTCCATGATGATCCTTTCCATAGCTTTGCAGACCAAGCTAGTCAGGCTTATGGGGCGATAGTTTCCAGGATCCGTTGAGGCACCACTTTTGTGGAGATGGACCACTGTTGCTGTACGCCACTCTTTGGGTACATATCCTGTAGTAAGGCTGAGATTGAACAGTAGTTTTATGTTTGGGATTAGCTCTTCTTGGAGTTCATGTAGGACGCAGCCCGGGACACCATCTGGTCTCAGTGATGCTGTGTTTTTTGCTTTGGAGAGGGCAGCTCTTACCTGAGCAGCTGAGATGTCAGGGGGGCAGCACTCTGCTGGGATAGATATTTGCCCTTTTGGTGGGGAGGAGGAGGGAGAAGTTTGCGCTGAACCTGTCAGCTAGGATGTTGGCAATGTCTGTGGGTTCGGTGTATTTTTTGTCATTTTGGACTAATTCTGAGCATATCTGGGAATTCCCACCCAGGTTCCTAACATAACTAAAGAAAGCCTTGTGATTATCCTTAGTGTCCTGTGCAATTTTTCTCTCGAAGCTGGCCTTAGACGATTTTATGAGTGCCCGTAGTTTTTTGCTAATACTGATCAGAGATGCCTTTCCTTTTTGGAATTTTGCTCTATCATGTAGTAGCTTCCTCCTTCTGTTGTATATTTTGTTTATGGCTGGGGTCCACCAGACAGGACGTCTGCCTTTGGAGGATTGGGTCTTGGTTTTATTTGGGATTGCATGATCCATTAATTCCTGAAGGTGTTCATAGAATGCGTTTGTAAAGGATTATGCGGTCTGGGCCGTATTTTCCACAAGCCCGGTGGCTTTGAAGGATTCCACCTCAGGTTTGAGGAGTGTAAATTTTGCTTTAGAGAAGTTTTTCACTGTGGTTTTCAGGGCAGGGGGTGGATTCGGGATGTGAATATCCAGTGAGATTAGTTTATGGTCTGATCTTACCAGTGAGGGATACACTTCTGGTCTGGAGCATAGAGTCCCCATGTTGGTGATGATCAGGTCCAGTATGTTTTCCCCTCTTGTGGGAGTGGTAACAAGTTGTTCCATAGCATTTGAGTTTATAAATTCTAGGAACCTTTGGGCTAGGGTGTTGTAGCTAGAGTAATGCTCCCAGTCTATGTTTGGGTAGTTGAAGTCACCCAATATAATGGTGTTTGGAGAGACCTTCATATTTTCCAGTGTTCTCAGGAAGGCCGAGTGAGGTTCCTGGGTTTGGGAGGGTGGTCTGTAGCAGGCTATAAACTGGAAGGCAGTTATACCCGCTGTTAGTTGCACATGGATAGTCTCTGATGCTTCGTGCTGTGCCACCAACCTGGAGGTGTGGGTATCTTTGATGAATATTGATACTCCCCCTCCTTTTGTGGTTCGGTCCAAGTTTTGGGGCCGAAAAGCATGGTATGAGGTATAACCTGGTAGTGCTGGGGTGCTCTCGGGAGCCTTGAACCAGGTTTCTGTTACTGCACAGATATCGATGTTCTCCATGCTAAGGAGAGTTTGAGTGTGCATCTTGAGGTTTAGACTTCTGGCGTTGAGTAGCATTACTCTTAGTTTCTTATCCCTTGTGATACCTATGGAGGTGGGTTTGTCTTTTGAGCCTTGCCTAAAAAAGGAACTATGGGGGTAGCAAGAGCCTCTGCCAATATCCAAAAGCCCAGGGGTGACAGATGCAAGCCGTCCCTAGCGAAGCATCATGGCTTGTCGAGCATGCCATCCCAGGCTGACAGGCATTGGATCCCCTTTGAATGACACCAATACTTAAGCCAATTGTTGAAATTGATCATCTTGTCTTCATATTGTGGCATCATTCTTGGTGAGGGTAAGACGCTACTCAAGGTCAGGGTCATACCGGCCTAGGCTACCTGCTCAGAGAGCTCCTCTATGTCTCTTTTCATGTAGTCCAGGGAGGTACGTCTCAGGTCATTCACACCAGCATGGACAATGACTGAGTCATATTTGTACTTGCCTGGGAGTGACCTGAGTGCTTGTGTTATGTGGCGGATCCTAGCGCCTGACAGGCAGCTCACAGTGACCTTCTCCTTGTTCAGCCTGGTGAGCGGGACGTCAGTGTGCCTGATGATAGAGTCACCTATTACAAGTTTATCAGGTGTGTTGTTTAGCCTTAAGGGCTGTGACTGTTCAGCACACTGGCTTTGTGAGCTACGTGTTGCACGTGTTTTGTTTTGGGGTAGCGGTTGCTTGGGTGTCTGCTTTGGAGGTCTCTGCTGCTTAGTCAGATTTTTATTTAGAGCCTCCGAGTATGTTTTTGTGTGTTTATGTGTTTGGTTTGCTGTCGTGGTAGGTCTATGTGAGACTGGAATTGTAGTGAGTGTGGTTTCCTTCTCCTCCTGACTGGTTTCGCCAGTACTGAGTTGAGAGAGCTTAGTCTCCAGTATGGCTATATGGTTGCATCTCTCACATGTGTTGGAATTTGTTGGGAGTAGGAGAGGGTTGTCTGTGTACATGAGGCAGTTGTAACATTGCCTCAAGATTCCCAGATTCACCAGCTGGATCAGAGAGGAGATTGACAACTGACCTTTGGACATGCTAGAATAGTATTGGGAATTTCTTTATAATTGAAAAAAAGGGCCAGTGGGGAACAAGGTACTCAAGGGGAGTTTGTGAGTGTGTAGTGCTTTTAATTTTTTAGTGCTGACTTATATAATTGCTTTAGTGAGCAAGTGCCAGGTAACTTAAATGCAATGTGTTACAGGTAACTTAAATGCAAAAATGACAAACAGTAACTTTCTTTCAAGTGAAACAAGGAAATAAGTACAGTAAGCAATGCAGATATCACTAGGGATCCACAGAAGTGCTGAAAAGCTGCGTTTTAGGTGGAATTAGCTTTTCAGGGAAATAAGCAAACAAACAACAACCATACAAACAAAGCTAGATTCAGCAGGCCTGGATCTAGTCTATGCTACAGCAAACAAGGTGTACCAATTTCAGTAAGAAACAAACAGTTCAAATATGCAGGCACTATAAGCCTTTAACCAGAAATTCCCAGCTCAGAAGGGCAGAGTCCAGCCTCTCCTCCCACAAGAGTGCAGACCACGAACCTTCTTAATGTAAAATAACTGGCCTGAAGCCCAAGTGCTTAAACTAGAACTAATACACTTTTAGAATAACAGACACTGAGCCTCAATCAGCAGTCCCAACTTGGAAGGATGTAAGCTACCTGTCCTGCTACTACAGTGCAGGCCACAAAGCTTCCTAATGTAAAACAACTGGTCTGAAGCCCAAGTGCTTAATCCAAAAGACTTAGAATGATAGCCACACTTTAATCAAGTTACTACCAAGCAGTAATAAATACAATTGAATACTTTAAAGAATGCTTGGATTAGTGTTCAAGTTATACAAACAAAGCTAGATTCAGCAGGCCTGGATCTAGTCTATGCTACAGCAAACAAGGTGTACCAATTTCAGTAAGAAGCAGTTCAAATATGCAGGCACTATAAGCCTTTAACCAGAAATTCCCAGCTCAGAAGGACAGAGTCCAGCCTCTCCTCCCACAAGAGTGCAGACCATGAACCCTTTTAATGTAAAATAACTGGCCTGAAGCCCAAGTGCTTAGACCAGAATTAATACACTTTTAGAATAACAGATACTGAGCCCTCACTCAACAGTTCCCAACTTAGAAGGATGTAAGCTACCTGTTCTGCCACTACAGTGCAGACCACAAACCTTCTTAATGTAAAACAACTGGTCTGAAGCCCAAGTGCTTAAACTAAAAGGCTTAGGATGAGTTACACCAAGCAGTAATAAATACAACTGAGTACTTTTAAGATGAAGCAAAAGCAAAATAAAGCAGGAAAAAAACACAAATACAGTAAAAGCAGATACATTTTTTTTTGAGTGAGCAAATGAGATGGGCTCAGGAGTTACAGGACAGAAACAAGTGCAAATGCAGGCCTTCAAATCAGAAAGTTGAGAGAGATGGAAGACCGCCCAAACAGCCAATAGCTACAAATTCTGGGCCAGAACCACTCCTTATGTGGTAGACAGGTTACCAAGTGCTTACCACTCCTACTGATAAGCTAGAAGGCTTCCCTCCAACACAGAAAGGCTTGGGGGGCTCAGAAGCTACAAATAGTCCTGGATACAGCAAATCTGTATCTGGAACACTAATTACAGGAAAGGTAGGAAACAGGCTTACAATTTTTTTTTTCAGAAAAGTAGCAAAAACAGTAGTAAAAACAATTCACATGCAGTGCAAGCTGGCACACTTGAATATGTAGCAATCTTAGACCACACACAGTTTGAAAAAATGTAATTAAATTAAAAAGGACTAAAAGCAAGTGCAGAAAGGGTCTATTAGGTAGAATGCGGTAAAGAGATGAAACTGGGGGAGTGTCCTAGATCAAATCCACAGTGGGGCGGCACTGCAAAAGCCACCAAATTTAAACTACAACCAAGAACAGGGAGGGGGGATGGGGAAAAGTTTCAACAGAGATGTGAGGAATCAGAGTGCAAATTATAAAACCAAAAAATATATACTGATCTCTATATATTTGCAGAACAGTAAGACAACAGATATCTAAGCAACAATTTAGCTCTATAATACAGAATAATACAGAAAAATATACTCAGCTTTAGCACCTATATGTCAATAATACACACACAAGAACTTTGCTCCAAGGGATTTGCTCAGATATGTGCAGCTCCTGGAAGTCATAAAATAATTATAAACTTCTACTCCTCGTACAGAGACTAACAAACCATGCTTTTACAGACATTGCTTCTCTGGCTTCATTCAGAACTGTGAGATAACATCTTTATGGCTTAGGCCCAGTAATTTGATTTTCTTACTAATTTTCAAAGTCAGGTGGATTGAGATTAACCTCTTCTCCTCCAGTATTCTCTGGATTTAAACAGTTACAATAGTGCATGTACATTTCTTTTCTGCCTGGCAGGGCACATTGTTGATACATTTTTAACACAAGCAGTTTTGCAGATACATTTTTCAATACAAGCATCTGTACAAATCCATTTGATATACAAATGACATATAATTCTTTACAAAATTTCAGCTAGCTGTGCTGACATAAGTTATGCACCCACTGCCCTACTTCTCCTGACATAGCTGGCAATACTTCACATCATCACAATATGTAAGGTCGAAATCTATGAAATGCTAATCAGATGAATGGCAAAGGGTTTCGTTTATAGATTTACATATCTGAGGACTACTCCATTTCTTATCAAATCCTCACTGATGCAACAAACAAAGGTTTTCTCCGACTCTAACACTGCAAACTCTCCTTGGAAGTCTCACTCCTGGCACTCACTCTTGATATTTTCCCATGTTTTGTATTCTCATCTCTACTTTCTTCATGTATTGTATTCCCACCTCTACTGTCTTCCTATTTATCTTCCCCTTTAGTCTTAAGAGAGACCGTTACTGCTGTTTACTCTGGAGGTTTTGTGGCCTTTCTGTCCAACTTTCATCTCTGCACCATAGAAACAACCTGTCCTACCTTCTTTCCCTCTCTGTTCCCTTTCTGATTTTGTATTTTGTTTGGTTCCTTGTGTTAAGTATTTTGCATTATAACCATAACTACTTTTAGGATGTTTTTCTACTACATACTATGCTGTATCTCATAACAAAGCTTGCTTAGGTAATTTCTTTTTTTATTTTTCTGCGCTGCTGTGAAGTGGTCTGTTAAGTCAAGTTCATATTGATTTTCCTACCAAGGTACAAGAAATCAATGTATATGTTTGCTTTACAAATATCAAAGCCACAACATAATTTGGGAAACCACTACATTTTGTTTTATTTCTTAAGATATTATCTGCCCATGAACATTGATTACTTTGGTTGCTTTATTTGGTCAATAGAAATTTCCTTCAGGTCTGTAAAGTACTTTATCTAATGACAGTTACTGCTTCTTGATGATGACATAAAATACAACCCTGGTCCTACTACTTGTACTGCCTGTAACACAACTAAAGGTCATAGTCTAAGCTAGCTCCATTGCCATAGAGAGAGAGATAAAATCCTGATTGTGATCAGTGCTAACCAAGGTATTAAATTTCATCCCAGATGCCTATTTGATCTGGTTTAAGAAGGATAGGTATGCTAAACTCCTGGGGTTGTGGGGAAGTCTTTCATAACCAATGCCAAACCTTTTGGATGAGGGATACAACAGAAAGGATGACCTGATGAGGCATGTGGCCACCAAACCCCGTGTATGGCAGCCCTCATTATGGGTGCATGGAAGCATGTACTTATAAGGGAACAGTACAGTGGTTCCTGCTGTGATATTGAACCCACACCCCCTCGCTAAGGCAGAGATTAAAGAATATAACATTTGTTCTTATTGCTGTGATGTTGACAGGGGAACAGATCCCTCTCATGACATTCTCTGGATGGCTTTCACTTCACATGCTGGCATGTATGAATGAAATCTAAATCTATTGGGGGGCATTTGATGGCCCACAGGTACTGGGGCAAAAAACACATACAAATAAAATTATTGGACTAAAAGCTGGTCTTTTGGCCATGTGTAGTATAAGAAATAAACTATATTAAGTATTCACAAAGCTGACAAAACATAGTCCAGACTTTTCAACATACAGAGAAGGATGGCTAATGTCTAATGTTGTCTATATTATTGAAACAGTTAAAATGTTATAAGTCCATGTTGAAAGTGAACCCTGGTCTTAAAATTGTGTGGGGAGAGTTCTCTACTATGCTTCAAAGAGCATCTAAGCTGAATACAAATTGTTCCTTTTTCATTGACCAATGCATGCAGATCTAACCATTTAATTTCAGAGGTTTCTATAAATAGTGACACAACAACACTGTATGGAGTGAGTGTCTATCTTTTCCAGATAAAATTGCAGTCTTCACAAACGTTTTGCAAGTCTAACACATTTCATACTAGAAAAAATGTAATTTTGCTGAAGGGACTTCATCATTAATAGGCTTGATAGTATGTATCTTCCATGGTGGAAATAGTATACTGACAGACATGAAAACTAATTGATTGAGTTAATAGACATTCCAGATCACCCATGCCATGGGTGGTCATTTAACAGAACTCCTATTGATCACAAATACAACTAGTAAAATAAGGAATCTTTGAGTATGATCTTTAATACTGAGGAAAACTCATCATGCTATTGTTTTGTTGATTTTGTTCATTTCCTAGAAATGTTGCAATCCTAGTGAAGGCCAATAATAGTTTGGATTGGGGGGTAGCAAACCTTCCCTCAAGGCTGAGTTGGGGCTATGCAAAAACTTCCAGAAAGAATGATTTCTGATGAGATCTGCAGAGATCAAACTAGACAACATGTATTTTGCTTCCAGCCATTAGGAACCAATCTCCTATTACTTTCTAATAAAAAAGAGAAAATTAAAATCCTATGGTGACTTTATTTGTAACAGGGAGATATATGTAATGTGAACATGTGATAATGGCTAAACCTGGAAATATGGTCTGGAATTCTACTTTCTGCTATTATACAGCAGATGTTGCATCTTCACTTCCTTCCTTCCTTCCTGTATGCTTACAATCAGACTTTCAAGATAAACGCTTCCTTTTAATAACTAAGAAAATGAGAAAAGACAGGTAAACATGAATAACAAAAGACACCTGTTATTAATACCTAATGGGGGCAATGCAATAATCTTGATTTTACGATATTAGTCCAGGGAAACACAACCAAGAAAGCTGGCAGATGACAAATGGGTTTGTATTCCTGGGACAGAGAAAGCAGATTGAAGAATAAAGTAAATTACTTAGAACTACCAAGCCAGGTTTCCTTGTATGCATCACACTCATTTTAAATAATAACAAAAGCAATAGCACTACAGAACATTTTAAGGCTGAATTTTCTAATGTTCTGTTAGTGTAACACTCTCATTCTAGGGATCATGTTTCTAGTTTTGCAAGTCATTTTGCCTTTTATCAGTACTTATTTTTACTTTTTACATTAGATGAGTGTCAACTGCCTATCAAAGTAAACTTTTGAATGAGTTGTCAGTCCACTGTAGTCTCATTAATGATGGTGGTTTTCTTATTTTGAATCTGTGTATAGGATATATTGGCCAATTGTTGACATACACATCAATAATCAACCCTATGACAGAACAATTTTCCTATGACATGGAAAATACCTTATCCTTCTCTTTTCACAATCCACCATCAATAAGCTTTCTGTATGACATCCGTCCCATTACTTCTACATATATTTTAAATTCTAGAAAATGTTCACAGGTAATTGCTGTATTCAATCTCTTATGGGTTCCTAGGATTATAGCACATACAAGGCAAATGAGCCACAATACCATTTCTACGTTGCCAACACCCACCTTCATACTGTTCCCCCATTATAAAGATGGGTAAAACAGATCAGTCCTGGGGTAAATTTATGGGTACCCATTCTGTAATCTGGGTTTAATCTGAAAAATGCTAGGGTGTCACCATGATTAACTTGTTAAGTAATTTTGCTCCAGAGGTAGGGTAGGTATTAGGTAATATAGCTCTTCAGTGTGTTTTATTTATGTGCTGCTATTAGTGGAGCTATCTGACTTGTGGAGGTGCAGGAGATCAAGTAAAGTGTGGTGTCTAATGACATGGAGTGCAAGATAGACATCACCACATAACAGCCTAGAGGAAACCAAGTAAAGGGATAGTATTTCAAGCCTTTCCTGGCAGTGCAGGAAAATCATTGTGGTTAGAAACCATGATGGTATTTTCAATTGTTTAATATGCCAGGAAAGGTACAGCCCATATGGGTGTTGTACTCACTAATTGAGCTAATGAGGGCTGAATAAAGAGGGCTGATAATGTTTTTTGACCTGGATGATATGCCTTTGGATATTAGGTACATTAAATACATGGATTGTCAGACCGCTGCTGTTACATTGTGATCAAAGGAGAAGAATTATCAACCTAAATTTCATAATCCCTGACTATGTTATCATTGGAGTGGGGCATTGACTCTACTGTTTGTTAAGAGAGAGGACTGATAACCAAATATGACAACACTACACTTTTTTTAATTTAATTTTAGTCCTTTTTTGTGATCACTTGCTCATAAGATTTAGTTACTGCTATAATGAAAGGGTATCAGAGGGAGATTTGACAGTAATGCCCAGATTGCTGCAGTCAGCTGCAGACTTCATTAACAAAAGCTTTTGATTGCCAGTCTGGAGACCGGAGAAGTAGATGTTGAAAAGGTGGTGCTCTAATACTGAGCCCTGGGGCACACCACTAGTTACATTTTAAAGAGGTACCTGCCATCTTAACTATGTGGATTCTCTCGCTGAGCCAGTTGGCTTTACACCTCAAAATGTATGGAGCTTCTTTTAAGCACTTAGTTTGTTACAATGCCAACATGGGTATAGTGTCAAATAATTTGGCCAGATCTGAATAAGCTTTGAGATTAGTTTGAATTCTGTCAGCAGCCTGTGTGACCTTCTCAAAGAGGTTAACTTAATTGATTAGGAAAGATCATTCTTTGACAAAGCCAAACTGATGTAGGCCTTACCTGATAAGGTTTTTGATATCATGATTCAGATATCAACAGATATCCATTGCTTTGTAAATAAGATGAGTCAGGCTAATGGGTCTATAGTTTCCTGGATCAATGGTAGGGTCACCCTTGTGTAGGGGCATCACCACTGCAATTCACCACACAAACACAATGTCATGGCATAGAGGGTTAAATCCCTATCTATGACCCAGGTGACCTAGGTTCACTTAGATTCTCAAACATCTGAGACAATAGCAGGGAGGGATGGGTGTGCCAGTCCTGGGGATGAGGGCATGCATTTAGGCATTCCAGTGTGGTAGCATGGTCAATTGAGGGGATCATCCCTTAGACATAATAGACAAATTTGGGGGAGGGAGTAGGTTATTCCAGCTCCCACAATAGCAAGGATGACGTGTGGTCACAGAATGCCCTAATGATCCTCATTGGCCCCAACCCTGATGGAATAAGTCTGGGGGAGTTTAGAAGGGGTAGATAAACCTGATGCAGGATGGGGATACTGGGAGTAGCTGATGGGTGATTGCAAGAGAAGAGAGAAAATCCCCACACTTTGGGAGAAAAACCTATAGCAAACCTCAGGCTAAGCAGTTTGATGAGTATCTCCACAAGAGCATGTTTAGAGCTATTGATTAGGGATCCAGGTAAACTACTAGGTTTCATGGAAGCAGTATTTTACGTTTTATAGAACACATTCAGTATATGTTCCTTTATGAGATTAAGAGAGATTTAGGAATTTAAGATAGTTGATCCAGTGGAAAAGTTTGCACTAAATTTATCTGACAGAATATTTGCTATGTCTACTGGGTCTGAGTGGGTGGTGCCATTTGGAGTAAGTTTAGAACACTGCTGAGTTTTATTTCTTAGTCCCTAAAGTAACTATTTAAAGACTTATACTTGGCTTCAGAAGCTCATTTAAGTTTATGATTTGCCTTAGTAGTCCTGAAATTAGCCTTTAGTTGCTTACTGATGCAATCTTTAATGAGAGGAATTTTAGATTTTTTGTATGTTTTTTGGCTTCTATGGAGTTTATTTAGACTGGTGGACCACTAGCATGATTTGTTCTTAAATGGTCCATTGTATTTGTTTCTGTGGCACCTGAATTACTTCTTCCCCACTCTAATCCCTCCTTTGGACCACAGCTCTCCTGCATCCCCAGCCTTTATCAGGATCATTATGTGGGAAATGCCATTGAGATGGCCCTCCTTTCAGAAAGGAGAACACCTACCCTTCCCTGATGCCCTGTTGGTTGCCTGAGCTGGTATTCAAATCCAGGTGAGCTGCACTGTAGTCAGGGATTTATTTCTTTACACCACCAGAGTGGGAAAGGTGTTATTAATTCAACAATTCTACAGGGAGATTTTCAATTATGTTCCTCCGTTTACTATAGTTCACTACCAGTACAAAGATATTTCTCAATATCTCCATTTTATAATAAAGAACACATTAGCTTTCTTTGGTAATTGATAATGAAAAATACTTCTTTTAGTCCCATCCAGCAAATACTATACTTATGATCCCAACATTGTTTCTAGAATTACAATAAGAGCCTCATTTGTGAAATGAAGGCTTGAACATTTTAATAGATAGTACAATACAAATATAGTCTGAAGTACCCAGCAGAGATAAACACTTAATATCAGAAGCAATACCTATGCAGCTGGCTAACACAATGTCAAGACGACTAAGCCCCTTGGTTGGATTCATTACAGTTTACTGTAAGGTTTTTCTATAACAGCACAAAACAAAGAGCTTTTATCTATATCAGAGGTGAAGAAAAAGCCCCTGTTAATGTTGGCACATTGAAATTGCCCATTATAACTGAAATATTCAAATTTGGAAATTGCCCATTATATGTAAACCCTTCACAAGTGGAAATCACCCATTATAAGTGAACCATTCACAAGTGAAGGTCATCAAGTTCAAACAACAGCTGCCTATGTTCATTGATAGCTAGAATTAGAGACCTATGGGGGTCATAGGTTTATAGTTTCACAGGACATTTCTAGGCTCATGGCCCTAGGGCCTTTACAAGCCTAGCCATGTTATACCTGTGTTCCCTAAATTACCTTGGTTAGATGGTTATTACTTGCAGAGTGAGTCTATGATCAGCACTGACTGCCCTTGTCCATAAGAGCACTGTGACCACCAATCCACAATTTCAAAAACCACCATCACCAATCCACAACTTCAAAAACCACTACCACCAATTAACAACTTAAAAGTAACTGGTTGATTGTTATAATGGTTAAGGTGTTCACATCAGAAACATCAGGTACACTACATAAACACAATCTATTAACTCTACATCTGCAAACCGTCAAACCATACCCTTCCATAGTCTTGCATATAGCCATGCCACTCAGGTATAATTTGTCACCCTTCAGCCTCCTACTGCCCTTAACCAGACTACTACAGCTTACCTCACTACAAATTAGCAATGCCATCCATAAACTCTCATCCATAACCTCCTCACATACAATGCCTATCAATACTTTCTTTGATATATCTCCTTACCTATACACAACAGACATTACCCTCTGCTTTAAAATAAAAATCCTTCCATTAAATGATAAACCTACCATAAACCATGCCCTCTATTCTCACTAGAATACAAAAATGAAACAGGAACCTACTACTGTCCTACTCAAATACTCCAAACTAACCCTAAGCAGAGATATCCATCCCAATCTAGGCCCCCTTTCTCCAGCCTTTACTTTATATAGCCCCTATAAATCTCTAAATCTAACTACCATTAACCTACAAAGTATTCAAAACAAATTCCCTGACTTTCATGCCTGGATAACACATAACAAGCCTGACATTATTACCACTACTAAAACATGGCTTAAACCAAGCATCAAAAGCTCAGAATTCCTTCCCCCTGGCTTTGCATGCCTACACTCAGACAGGCTCTATAATAAAGGTGGTGGGGTAGCTTTGCTCTACCCCAACACCTTTAATATAGTCTCATACAACTCACCCATACCCAACTTTTCCACAGCAAAAATCTTAACATCCCTCCTAAAAATTAATGACAGCAAAATCCTCTGCATTATTGTCCTGTACATTCCCCCTCGCAACAATACCCCCATACTAGAGGAAATCCTAGCTTGGACATCCAATAACATATGTACAGAAACAATAATTCTTGGTGATGTTAATTTTAATTGGCTAGATTTCTCACAGCAACACTCACCCATTAACATCAACCTATCTAGCTATACCCAGCTAACCACTGATATTACCAGACCTAGTAAAAACAATACCCATGGTACAATCTTAGACTGGATCTTGGTCTCTGATCCCAATAAAATTTCTACCACAGGAACTCTACCAAACAGCATCAGTGACCACTTACCTGCCTTCACAATACTTAAAACCACCACAGCTTTAAACTCACATCACTACATAAACACTAGAGACTTATCACATATTTGCCCTACAACCTTTAACAATTCTTTAAAAAGCATTAACTGGGATCCCTTAAAAACACTTCATCTAGATGATGCAGTAGAATTTTTCAACTCTACTTTCATTACCATCTTAAATAGCCTGGCCTCTCCCCAACTAAAACGTGTTAGCTCTTGCAACACCCTATGGTTTATAAGAGCAACCAAACAGAATATGACCATCAGAGACCAAACCTGGAAACTCTGGCAAAAGAACAAAAAAAACACTGACCTTATAACTTATAAACACCTTCATAACCAAGTAAAACGCTTTGTTACTAAGGATAAAAAAGAACACTATCATTCATTATTAAACCAACACAAACAAGACCCAAAACATTTTTGGAGGTCAATCAACAGCCTAAGTCATCCAGCCTCAAGCAATAACCCCTGTCCTAACCCTGAAAAAAAAAACATCGAAATAGCTACAGCCTTTAACACATATTTCATAAACAGCATAGCTAATCTCACAATCAACTTCTCGCACAATCACCCTAACCCACCAGACTCTCCAGCTACAAATACCTCCTCTCCACACTCACAGCTCATCTCATTAGCACCAATTCCTACTGCCACAATAAAGAAATTCCTTTTGAAATTAAAACCATGCACTAATGCCTCTGAAAATCTGCCCTCAGAATTCTTGCAAATACCAGCACATTCCACTGCCTACCTTGTCAGTTTACTTGCCAATAGGTTCATTCAAGAGTCCTATGTTCCCACCATCTGGAAAAAAGTGTTCATCCTCCCACTGCACAATGGTGTAAATAACACAGACCTCTCCAACTTCTGGGCCATTGCCATCCTCTCCCCTGTCTCAAAGATCTTTGAAAAAAGTATTCATAGACAATTCCTTAACTACCTACTTGACAACAACCTTCTGTCAGCAACCCAACATGGTTTCAGACCCGGTCACAGCACCACTATAGCTCTTATATCCTTCTGCAACTCTGTCAATTGAGCTTGGCATGCCGGGACACTTGTCTCCTCTCCATTTCTCGACATTTCCAAAGCCTTTGATACTATCTCCCACCCTCTTCTTCTCAAAAAACTATCCAACTTGTGAATCTCTCCCCCTAACCTATAATGGTTTTCTAACTACCTCACAGACAGGCAACAAGCCACTAAGTGGCAACACTCTTTCTATTCTTTCCTTAATACCCCTACAGGAGTCCCCCAGGGATCTAACTTGGGGCCTTTCCTTTTCAGCATCTTCATCAATGACTTCCACTCTACTCTTACTCAAGGCTCAGTCATCCAATATGCAGATGATTCTACTATCATCTGCATGGCCAATTCCCCACCTGACCTCTTGAAACTTACCCAGTCAGCCCTTAGCTCCACTGAAATATGGATGGCTAGCAACCACCTTGCCTTAAACCCTAAGAAAACTAAACTTATGCTTTTCACCCTCAAGAAGACTACTACCATAAACACAGCTTCTTTCTCTATTCTCTCCCAAAATATCACCTACATAGAGGATGTCACACATACCAAACTTCTAGGCGTCACCCTAGATGAATACCTAACATTTGAAATGCATATACACAGCAACATTAAAAAAGCACACCAGAAACTGGGCATGCTATACCAACCCAAAACTTTCCTCACTTACTCCTCAAATCAAGCTCTTGGTTCATCCTTCCTACTCCCATCTCTTCTTTATGGGGCTCCCCTCTTTATCAACATACAGGCCAGTCTTAAATCCTAACTAGACTCATGTTATAACAAAATTGCGAAGTTTGTAACTAATGAACAACATTTGTCCCACCACTGTGCCTCTCTTAAATTACTGAACTGGTTAGAACTCGGTCATCATCTTACCTATATACAACTATCAACTGCCCATAAACTAATATTCAAGCCATCCAGCTGCCCTGCCCTTTTTTCTCTGTTTACCCTGTACTACCCTAATAGACCCCTCTGCTCTGAAAATCAAACGCTGTTGCAAGGAGAAAAACCCAACCACTCCACTGGCCAAATGCTCCACTCCTTTTCTACTGCTAGACTATGGAACTCTCTCCCACCCGCACTTAGATCTACTAGCAATGCATTTCTCTTCAAAAAAACTTTAAGGCAACATCTTTCCCCCCTGTGGCTATGCTCATGTACTAGTGCCTCACAATCTATATCTCTCCTACAAATCCCACCTTACTTACCCCCATCCTATACTAACATCTAATACTTCACCTACATTCCCAGATGATAATCTACCTCTGATTACTGTACTTATGTAGCCTCACACAGTCAGCAAAGTTGATTTATTCTAAGTCATTTGTCTACTTACTTTGTTTCTTTGTTAAACACTAATTGTATTTTGCCAATTGAGTATTTTATCAAATATAATAACTTGACGTATTTTACCAATTGAATTATTTTCAACAAATGTATGTATTGTATTAGTTTTTCATCAGTGTATGTTCTATATGTATGAATCTCTGTGGAGTTTTTCTCTCCGGGCCTCCACTCAAAATGAGTAATTTCTGGCCCAGTGGACATTTGCAGTAAACAAATGCAAATAAATAAATAAATAAATTGTATTCTCACATTTAGGGAAGTTGTCTAGGCTTAAAATGGCCCACAGGGGCACCTAGCTTAGTACTTGCCTATGAACTACCAATCCACAACTTCCTCCTGCCAAAACCTAACTAACCAATAACAACCTCTTGCATCACAAATTTCTATAACTGACAAATACTTTGGCCCACCTGCAAAATGCTACTACCAATCCTCAACAACTTCATTCCATCAAAATCTAACCAACCAATAACAAACTCTTACAGCTCCTTATTATTATAACTGACAACAGCAATACTCCATTCTTCACCATCTAAATATGCTCTCCTATAAAACACACCATACGCTAAACTCAGCACTCCCCACCATGATACAGTGTAGCACTCTATCTCCCTCATGCACATATTAACCTACTTTACAGTCTACCAAAGAAAACTTCCTGTCTACTTTACCCGTTACCAAGAAGACACATGATTACAATGTAACCCCTGCATCTATCCAGTTCAGTACAGCCACTCCCACTTTACATGAAAATCACTACACAAATCCCATTAAACCTGCAGAACACAAGACCTCCAAACAAAGTTCAAAAGTACTGTGTCCAACTGTTCCAGAAAAACTAAAACACAAGCTTACTACTATTCGGTGACATTCACCCCAACCCTGGATCCTCTCAGGCACAAAGATACCCCACATATCCACATGTCTAACGGGGTTAATCTGCACTCTTATGGTGTTGCCAAATCATGGAATAGGATTCCAGAAGCAATCAGACTGATAGCCCACTACTGTTCCTTCAAGTCTAGGCTGAAATAGCATCTAACCAATATTTGGATCTGCCCATGCACCCCGCCATCTTAGTACTCTTTTCTATTCCCTTCTCCCCCCTCTTAATAGACTTTCTCTTGATACATCCTACTTCCCTTCCTGCTTTACCTACTTTCTAGCCTCACCTCTTTACTTCCTTAACATTCCAACGTCCTTTCTTTATATACTTACACTAACCTTTATCTATCCCAGAATTTGAATAAAATTTACTATCAAGTTCTGCTGCCTGGAAAAAGTATATGGCTTTTGCAACCTATTACTTATTCTGTTATATATTTTTCATGTAACACGCACATTAGGAACTTTCTCCTACATTGTATATAATGAATGGTCAACTTTATTGCTTGCCTTTATATTTTGCTTATTTTTCTTTTATTGTTTTCACATATTGTACTACTTTGTTATTGTCTTAATATTTGTAACCATTGTTCAATTCTTTAATTCTGTTTAATATGTACTGTGGAGCTTTTCTCCCCGGGCTTCCACTGAAAATGTGTTCATACCCAGTCAGACTTTTCCAGTAAACAAATGTCAAATAAATAAATAAATATAATACATCAACTCTGCCTAATAACTCAAGTTCCTCTCTTCACAAAAGAAAAAATAGTAAGAAAAAACTCCATCTATTCAGTATGAACCTCAGAAGCACTGTAAACAAAATTTCAGAACTACAAAGCATGGAAAAATATTACACCCCTAATATATTAGCAATAACAGAATATTTGTTAAAATCTAATATCAATAACACTGAAATACACCCCCCCCAGATTTAACAGGTTAAACAAAAAAGGAATAGCGGCATAGACTTGATCCCTTTCCCCATCTACCATACGATCCTTCCACAATGCCAAACTACTTAAGTAACCTAAACCTAAACACAAAATAACATGCATGACATCCTTTTATGTTCCAAGTGGGAACCATACTACTACATTTAAAGACATCCTAACCTTGTTATCCCACAATACATACACGAAGACAATCAAACAAGGCAACAGTAACATTGACTGCTCAAGTATCATCGCTGAGATAACCATTTCTAGTATAAAGCTGTACAATTTCTCCATACTTATCACTGATCCTACCAGCCTTAACCTGAAAATGGTAAAACTATCACCCTGTCTGGACTGGTTACTAACAAGTAACCTTAACAATATAAGCTGCCAAGGCAACTTAGCAAGTACACTTAGTGACCATCTGCTCATGTACGCCACAAGAGAATACCATACATCTCACAGAGAATGCAGGCACAAATCATCTTGCAGCATGAGCAGCTCTGACCCAGAACTGTTTAACACCTCATTAAATTCCGCAACTGAAACATGCTAAACATCTTGACACTAGATAAGGCTGTCTATTTTAATAAGATATTTGTGGAATTACTTAACAGCATGACTCCCCCGAGGCTTAAAAGAGTTCAAACTAGCCTTGTAATTTCCACCAGGAAATTAATAGAAGGCATGGTGCAATAATAAAACAGAAAACACTATTCAAAAATACAAATGCATAATAAATAGAGCCAAATGCCAGATCAAAATTGACAAAAACTTTTATTCAATTTGCAAAATAAATGCTACAAAAATGTCTATGCAATTCTGAGCTACCATATTAAATACTACACCCTAGCTTAAAAGGGCAACTGTTAGAAAAGCTACATCTAAAGAAAGCCCAGTCCCTCCACACCACATGCTCCAGAGATCTCAACCTCATTACCACACTCAACAGAATGTGCTGGAGAGACAGGTTCATAACCCAGAGACTGCCCATGCTATGGAATAGACTTCCCATACATGTCAAACAGAGCACCTCACTGGCCCTCTTCAAGAGAAATCTTGATGAGTGGATGGGAAATAGAAAATTTACCCTGGGGATCACTCCAGTGACTCTACTTGACAGAGGCACTAGGAACTAAGGTTGGGTGGCATGATGCCAGGGTAGTTCTATGGGCTAGGCTTGTAAAGGCTCCAGGGCCATTAGCCTAGTACACACCTATGAACCTATGAACAAAACACCAACCCCCACTGCTCACTGGAAGAAACCACTAAACCTTTCAATGATTTATCTCTGTCATTGCTGAACTACCTCACAACCTAACTCAAAACAAATCAACCTCCTCTGATAATCTGACCACATCCCACTCAAGCTCACCTCCCTGTTCCATTCATACTCACTCTTTCTTTCAGCTAGCATCCACCAAAATAATTAAGAAATATCGTAAACAAATATTAAACCAAGTACACTAGCTCCAGTTGAAATTCCAGGTGATTTCCTAAAATTAGCAGCCAGCAATGTTTCCTTTTCCTATCTAGTTTAATAAATAGATCTATTCAGGAATCATTGGGGTCTAAATGGAAAGATGATAAATCAGCAGCAAAGGAGAGTAGTATTGCTGGAAATGAATTCCTCCTCAAGTCTTGCTGAGTACCTTCATGAGATGGACCCTGTTTTTTTTCTTTTACAAAATCTCACCAAGATGACTCTGATATATAGATTATTTTATATAGCATATATCATGGGAAGCCGCTGTGGTACAGCGGTAGCGTTGTTGCCTCACAACAAGAGGTTCTGTTCGATTCATGGCTGGAGTGCCATCTGTGTGGAGTCTGCATGCCCTCCCCGTGGTCGAGGGGCTTCCGAAAGACATGTATAAATGGGTGTGCCTTCGCTGAAGGTTGGATGTTGGGCTGGCAACTCAGCACCATAAAAAAATCTACTGCCAATCATTAGCAGACCAAAGTTCTGCTGTGGCGACCCCTAACCGGGAAAAGCTAAAAAGACAAATAACAACATATAGCATATATCATGGACAGAAGTAGGTTAAAAAATAAAAAAGATAACTGGGTGCACAAGACCCAGGATAAAAAAGTGCCCAATCCTGTTAAGTGCACTGGTGCCAGGACTGGAAAAAGTGGCAGTGCAGAATCCTCAAGAAATACAAACATTCCTACAATGAGGCTATAGCTTGCTCTTTTAACCATATCACATCTACAACTTTTCAAAAGAACTTGCATTATCTCATTTTCACTGAATTAAAGATTATTTATGAGTGAAGGAAATGTATATCACAGATGAAAACTATCTAGTCCTATGTCTATTCAACAGTTTTGTTAACCAGGATAGCCTTGAAATGAAATAGCATCAAAGAGAGTATGAAATCAAGTCTCATCTATAGCACTAAACAGCTATCAGCTAAAACTAGTGAATAAAATTCATTACATTTACCCCTTAATGTTTGACTATTTGTCAATATAAAATTATTTATTCAGCACTGTACTAAATTGGTTGTCTGGATAGTCAAATAATATCCAAAAAGAACTTGAAGCACTGCTTATTGTACTGAAATAATCTCTGTTATGTAAGTTAATGAGTGGATAATATTTCTGAAGAACAAATATTTTCCCTATGTGATGTCTGTTAGCTCAGCTGGTTAAGCAATAGGGCAATGTAAAGGTTGAATGCCTATGCGTAGGTACAAATCCCAGTGTTGTCTGTTTAGAGGTTGGGTGTTGGCATAATGGCAGATGTGTTTGCCTTGCATACACAGTTTATATGGTTTGATCCCCACCTTTGAGAGAAGTTGACTAGGCTTAAAATGGCCCCAAGAAGAGTTACCTCATACTTATCTATGATAATTCTTCAAAGTTAGGAAAAAAAACTTCTTGCTGGGAGCATCATTTCCCTAGCCAACTATTAGAACTATTAAACATGGCTGAAGTTATGGTGATGTTATAGTGTACTGGCTCACCTACAGTTTCATGCATGGAGTGGGTGTGGCCAGGGTGATTGACGAGCAAATCAGAATATGAAATGAAGCATGATTGGCATGCCATGCATATTAGCCACTGACATCATGCATGCAATGAATATAGATGAGCAGCTGTGATAACTGAATGTAGCTAAGCAGCTGTTTAATAATTATTTTATGTCGCTGAGTGCTTGAGTGCTCTGAGTGAAACAGACAAGATGAGTGAACAATTTAGCATTGCCCAAGGACACAACAACCCTTTCTAGCATATAG
The DNA here is from genome assembly GCF_019279795.1 of Protopterus annectens. NCBI lineage: Eukaryota > Metazoa > Chordata > Ceratodontiformes > Protopteridae > Protopterus > Protopterus annectens. The sequence continues at coordinate 1,845,608,400 of NC_056739.1, forward strand.
ACTTTTCACACCAGTAAAAGTTTCATGTTTCACGGTTTTATGATTGTAGTGTAACCATTTATCAAACTTTCCCATTTAGTTAATGTGTTGTAAGAAGGGTGATGATTCATATTTACTCAGTGCACATGGTTTTAATTGATCAGTTGAAGTCCAAGAAGACTTCCGTGGAACAAAAGTAGAATTTATAAAGCTTTAGTTGTTCCTGTGCCATCCTTTCTAAAACCTAGGATGCAGTATATAGAAAATATGTGTGAGTCATCCACCCTTTCACTATGTTCTTAAGCAAAACAGAGTGGTTATGGTTACAGCATCAAGAAGCTTGCTACTATGTTGATCTTGAGAGAACAAGAGTCAGCAGTTAATTGAATCATAGTACTTTCCCCCCCAAAATATGGATATTCAAACATCAATATTTGTCAATGTTTGCACACTGATGTGACAAGCACAACACCAGAATGGGTATTATCTTATACAGTGGGACAGTCACTTATAAATTTATTTACTCATTCAGAAATATTCTGTTTTCAAAACTTTTGGAAATGCGGCGTAACACATATAAAATGAATATTCATTCGAGTTCGAGGCACATCCTAATGAATATTCATTATTAGCGACTGACGCAAACCGGCTTGGGCGTGGTTTGGGCGGTGCTTGCTACTGCACATCTGGTGAGCTAGTACACTACAACATCACTGAAGTTACAATGTATGAAGTGAATAAGTTCCAGATAGGGGGATGATTTGCAAAAGTTAACTGACAAACCATTTGAACTAGGATGTTAACAAAGCTAGCAAGCCATTTTTGTCAAGGCTGGCAAATTGCCTATATGAAGATTTGAGTACAGAGCCTCTAGTTGTTATTTTATTTATTTTATATCTCAAAAAAGAAAGTCTGGAGTATCAGAAATACTAAATGATATTCTCTGTTCGCCAAGATCAGGAAATGTTATAGTACATCACAGGTCCATTCTCCTTTTAGTGCATATTATTTCATGGGATAGCAAATGCCCATGTTTTTTCACTGCTGCAAGTTATAAATGGGAGAATTAGTGTCTTGGATACCATCATTAAAAGTGTGAAGTCACCCTGAGGTATTTCTTGGTGATGGTGTTAACAGAGTGTCAAAGACTGAGATGATTACAGTCACTTTACAGGGTTCATCTAATCATTGTATTACTTTATAGCATACTTCAAGCCCAATTAGTTCACCTCTTGATGCGTAATGTACAGGAGGCACATAATTAACTGCATTGTTCTCCTCATTTGTACTTAGCAGAGTTTCCTTACCTTGATTACATTTGTGGTGTGCACCCTACTAAGTTATTTCTGGGAGCTCATTATAGGCACTATGCAGTTCTCAATCACAAGGACTACGACTTATTTCTGTAAGGTAATGTATTTATTTACTGATGCCAATTGCTTCAAAACAAACGAGTCCTTAAATTCATGTTTTATGTATACAACATATAATTGTATATGCATTCTTAAATTTACCTCAAAAGTTCTGCATCCAGTGTCTTGAGTATTGCTAGAAGTAGTTCACCTTTACCACATATTCTAAATAACAATGTTGAAGTTCTTCATACTCTGTCAGACTACTGAGTAGTGAGTAAGTTATAGTTTAAACAGAGTAGGTAGTATACTGTATAGCCCATAATATATAAAATATGTAAAGAATGCACAGAGTTAAAGGATCATTTAAAAGGGTTCTAAACCTTCAAGATGAAAAGTATTTAAGTTATTCATACTCTATCTGAGTAATGACTAATGAATAATAAGTTAGTTTGTTAAACAGATTAGCAGCTGTATGGTCCATAGTATATAAGTTGTGCAAATAACACATAGGGGTAAGGGATACTTTAAATGATGGATTTATACAGTCTAAGCTGTATAAAGAGTACTGATACAAGATATTTCAATAAATAAGTGGCAGGATTCCATAAAGTTCGCAGAATCCGGCGCATTTTGCCGATATAAGCACAAAAGTTGTAGATAAACCTGTAATATGTAAATATGTCTCCGTGAACTTAGAATATCTTGGCAAATAACAGAGCTGTGCAGCAGCAAAGACCCATTGTATATCAGTCACAGCCATTGTAAGTCATGAAAACTGTCTCATGAAGCTTGATGTAAATTAACAAAGTGACAGAAATTATCCCAATCTAAGCTGTATGACATTGACATTTGTAAACACATATCTACAACAATCTCTTTAGAAGCTTAAAGACAACTACGGATATCTCCACAATTAATTTAGTAGTAAAATATTGTTACTTTCACTTATGAATTATAAAGGCATCAATAAAATTTCTAATGAAAAATTAATAAAAATTAAGGGCAGTCATGGCCACATTGCCAAAGCTAACAGTAGCTAACAAAGGGTGTGAGACGTGTGTCATACACAGGTAATGCATACACCTAAGGAAATAGTAAGACAGAAAAGCAGAGTTAGGGTATGGGTGAAAAAGAGGGACACAAAAGAGATATGTTGGAATATGAAAATCTGAGGGACAGTCAGACCAGCTTGGGCAATGTGTTTTTATTTACACACACACACACACACACACACACACACACACACACACACACACACACACACACACACACACAAATACATATATATACATATACATATATATATATATATATATATATATATATATATATATTTATTTACATATGTATATAGGTGTGTGTGTCTGTGTATATGTATATATACATATGTATATATATATATATATATATATATATATATATATATATATACACATGCACACAAACACATACACACACACACTTTATATATATATATATATATATATATATATATGAATAAAATAAATTTTGTGTTTTTGAAAACTTGATCAACTGATAGGTACCCATGTATATATATATATATATATATATATATATATATATATATATATATATATATATATATCTATATACATATATATACATATATATATATATCTATGAATATATATATGGATTCACTTTATTATCTTGAAATTCTGACAGATGTTTTGGAATTTTGAAATTCAAACAAATCCAAAAAAAACCCCAATAATTTAAATGTTTCTGCAGGGGACATGTCCCCCCCCTTCACCCCCCCATGTGGGAGGCGGAGCCTCCCACACCCCAGAACTTAAATAGTCCAACTCCGAGATCCCACTACAGTGAGGAAAAGGGAAATTTCCCATTCCGCGCTGCATGCAGATCTCCATTCACAATATCGGGATTGATTTCAGCATGGTGAAGTGTTCCCATATGAAATTCAATCTTTCAAGATTTCAACTGATAGGGACCCATGTGTATATATATATATATATATATATATATATATATATATATATATATATATATATATATATATATATATATATATATATATATATATGAATATATATATATGGATTTACTTTATTATCTTGAAATTCCGAAACATCAAATTTCACATGATCAAGACCATCTGACAGATGTTTTGGAATTTTGAAATTCCGAAACAAATCCAAAAAAAACCCCAATAATTTAAATGTTTCTGCAGGGGACAAGTCCCCCTCCTTCACCTCCCACACCCCAGAACTTAAATAGTCCAACTCCGAGATCCCACTACAGTGAGGAAAAGGGAAATTTCCCATTCCACGCTGCATGCAGGTCTCCATTCACAATATCGGGATTCTGAAAATTTGATCATATGGTCTCGGCCATATGAAATTCGATCTTTCAGGATTTCAGCATGGTGAAGTGTTTATATATACATATATATATATATATGTATGGGTCCCCTTCAGATCATCGAAATTTTAAAAGCTCGACTTTCATATGGCCAAGACCATATGATCGAACTTTTAAAAGTTCATATGGTCTGAATGGAGATCTCCATACTGGGCAGAATGGGAAAATTTCCCTTTTCCGCTATGTAGTGTGATCCCGTAGTTGGTATATTTAAATAGTTGCAGCCCCCTTGTTAGAAATGGTTATTTATTTATTTTTTTGTTTTATTTTTTTTTTACATGCTTGAACTTTTAAATGCTCGATCATATGGTCTCGGCCATATGAACGTCGAACATTTGAAAGTTTGATCATGTAAAGTAGACCCATAAATACATATATATATATATATATATATATATATATATATATATATATATATATATATATATATATATATATATATATATATATATATATATATATATATACATATATCCCATGGCTTCATTAAACTCTGTGCAGGAATAGTGCTATTCCTGCACGGAACAGATCATTCCCATGTAGAACAGCAGCGCACCTTGCATATTGTGGAGTTGTAAAACAGAAGATTAACTATATGAAATGTCCCAAACACCAAGATATGATACCTGAAGAGTAATGTTGTGTTAACCAGTGTTTTCCAGACTGTGCTATGTCAAGGTATGAATACACAGTATAAGAACTATCTGCCATGCATGAATGTCAGAATTACAAGGTCAGATTGTACACACAAGAGAGTATTAGGCAGAAAACAGTCAAACAAGACACATCAGTTTCTCAATATTTCATGCTGATGCAACACAGACTTTGTTGTATTTTTTGCACAAACAAGCATGGTTCAAATCCCGGGAGTGGTTGTAAGCTGTATGCATAATTTCACCCAGGAATATGTGAATATGTGTAGAAACAGTCAGGTAGTGTTAACATAAATTTCCTCCACAGGTCTGCCAGTTAAGAAAAGTTATATCTTAGCTGTAAGAAGGCTGTACTTATACACTGTGTACAACATCCACTGCCCAACCCCAAGGCTGCAAATAACAGCAAGATAAGTACATACACCAAGTAGTCTCCTCCAAGAAATGTCCCTCAAGTATCACACTGTCACAGCTAGTGGTCACTGCCACCCACACCCAGGGTGACTGATAGAAATCAAGGCAGAGTATGGCAGTAGCATGCACACACACACACACACACACACACACACACACACACACACACACACACACACACACACACACACACACACACACACACACACACTATGAGTGCACATATGTAACCCTGACTATGTGAATATGGGTAGAAACAGTTATGTAGTGTTAACAGAAACTTCCTCTACAGGTCTGCCAGGTAAGAAAAGTTATAAATTAGCTGTAAGTAGGCTGTAATTATAAACTGTGTACAAACATACCGCTGCCCAACCCAAGGCCATAGGTCAATGTAAAGTGAGGTAATACCTGGAGAGTAATGATTGGAGCAATGATCATTAAAGTTGGGAGCAAATGAAGCCTATACAGTTGTTAATTGACATCTCTTTCTCTTCCCCTCTCATTCTGCACCAGTATTCTAAACACATAAATCAATGGGTATGTTTTGCACCAAACCTACTGTTGGGACATGTGTCCTATTGTTCTACAAATATTTAAACATTTGACTACTAATGCTCCCAGTTCAAATACTATCATTGATGGCCTGTTGCTATCAATGTAACCTGAATGCCATTATAATGCTCACAGTGGTTCCATATAAGCATGTGTTCTGTTTGCTATGCAACTGTTCCAAATCTGTTGTTTTAGGTTAATCGGAATACCTATGCATGCTGTTATAACTAATCCAGGAATGTGTTTTTCATGACTAACAAACATATCAGACTTCTTGTAGCAATTACTGTAGCACATAAAAGTGCTACCAGCACTAAACGTTCTATAAGGAAACAGCTCCAGTACTTATTATTAATTCCCACCCCCCAGGCATATCTAAAGGTCAGTTCCCTGTGCTTTCTCCTATTAACATGGTGAACTTGGGCATCCTGAGGAAATGTAGCAACTGCCTCATGTACACTTACAACCCTTTCCTCTTACCTCCCAACACTCAAGACTTGCGAGAGATGCAGTTACATATCCAAATTGGAAGCCATGCACTCTCCAGGTAAGACCAGAATAGCTGGTCAAGAGGAGAAGGTCAACACTTGCACCACACCACATGGAACACATACCCCTCAAGAACACACACCAGCACTCCCTTCACATATAAACACAAACCACACACCCTCCTTCATGGAGGCTTTCAATAAAACTTTACCGAAACAGCAGAGACCTCCAAGGCAGAAATGCACTCGACCACCACAACACAACACTAATCACGAGACACATAACTCTCCTAAACAGTGCGCCACTCAACCAAAGCCCCTAAGGCAAAACAGCATCCCCAGCACACTAATCATAAGTGACCCAATAGTGAGGCACACAGATGTCCCACTCACTAGGTTGAATAAGGAGAAAGTAACAGTCAGCTGCCTGTCATGTGCCAGGATCCACCACAAAATGCACGCACTCGGGTCCCTCAAAAACAGGTACAAATATGACTCTGTCATTGTACATGTGGGTGCGAATAACTTGAGATGTACCACCCTGGACTACATGAAAAGAGACATGGAGAAGCTCTCGGATTATGTACCCCAGGTGGGTATGACCCTTGCCCTAAGCAGCATCTTACCATAACACAGAATGATAAAGCAGTACAAGAAGAAAATGACTGATTTCAACAACTGGCTAAGTTTCTGGTGTCATTGTAAGGAGATTCAGTATCTGTCTGCCTGCGAAGACATGATTGACAGACCTCGATGCTTTGCCATATATGGCCTGTATCTGTCACACTGGGCTTTTGGATATTGACCAAGGCTCTTGCCAACCCTATAATGCCTTTTTTGAGCAGTGTTCCAAAGACCAAATCACCACCATAAGAGCTACAAACAAATGCAATCTGAGGGTCATGCTGCTCAACGCTAGCAGTCTAAATCTCAAAATGCACTCACTTGAAGCACTCCTTAAAATGGAGAACATCAACACTTGTGCTGTAACCAAGACCTGATTCAAGGCAGCAGAAAGCACTCCTGCACTACCAGGCGATAACTCATTCCACACCTTTCGGCCCCAAAACTTGGACTGAAGCTCCAAAGGTGGTGGTGTTTCCATATTCATAAAGGATGAATAACAGGAACAGGCAAGCAAAAACTGAGGGTAATGCTACTCAATGCTAGAAGTCTAAATTTCAAAATGCACTCACTCGAGGCACTCCTTAAAATGGAGAACATCAATATCTGTGCAGTGACTGAGACCTGGTTCAAGGATCCAGAGAGCACTCCTGCACTACCAAGCTATAACTCATACCACACTTTTCGCCCATGTAACCTGGACCGAAACACCAAAGGTGGGGGTGTGTCAATATTCATTAAGGATATCCACACCTCCAGGCTAGTTGCTCAGCATAATGCATCTGAGGTTATCCAACTGCAACTAACTCTTGGCAAAACTGCAATCCAAATTGTAGCTTGCTACAGATCCCCCACCATGCCCCAGGATTCCCACTCCTCTTTTCTTGATGTACTGGAAAATATTAGGGTTCAACCAAACACCCTAATAATGGGCGGCATCAACTACCCCACCATTAACCGGGAAGACTACTCATGTACCAACTCCTTAGCTCAACGCTTTCTGGAATTCATAAACTCCAATGCCCTAGATCAACTTATCCACACCCCCACCAGGGGCAACAATATCCTAGACCTAGTCATTACCAACATGAGTGACCGGTGTTCCACACCTGAAGTCAACTCCTCGTTGGTCCAATCCGACCATATCCACATCCCACCCCCACCCCCCATTAAGGAAACCACAGTAAAAAATTTCTCCAAAGCCAACTTCATGCTTCTTAAGACAGAAGTAGTGAACTTCATGACACCCATGCAGATGGACAACACAGTTACAACTGCTGAATCCTACACAAATGCACTCTATAAGCACTTACATGAGTGCATGGATCGTGCTATCCCAAACAGAACCAAGATGCTATCCTCCAAAAAAAAGGAAGCCAATCTGGTAGTCCCCTGCCATAAACAAACTGTACAATAGAAGGAAGAAACTGTTGCAAAAGAGAGTAAAATCCCATGAGTGGAGGAGCTCTCTGGTCAGCCTCAGTAAGAAGCTGAGATCCCTTATAAGATCCTCCATAGCTAGCTACGAAAATAAAATCGCCACTAATTCCAAGGACAACCACAAAGCATTCTATAGCTATGTCAAGAATCTCAATGGCAACACTCAGATCTGCTCTGAGTTACGGCACAAAGGCATGAAAATTCTAGAACCAACTGATATTGCCAACATCCTGGCAGATAGGTTCAGTGCTAACTTTACCCCCCACCCCCACCCCCTAAAGGGCCCATATCTATAAAGGAAGAATGCAGAGTCCCTGTAATCACAACTACACAGGTGAAAGCTGCACTCTCTAAAGCCAAAAACACAGCAACCATGGGACCGGACAACATCCCAGGCTGCATTTTACATGAACTTCAGAATGAACTGGCTCCCCACTTAAGCACCATGTTCAATAATAGCCTCACATCAGGCTTTGTGCCCACTGAATGGTGCACAGCAACAGTTATCCCACTCCACAAAGGGGGAGCCACCACTGATCCCGGGAACTATAGACCTATTAGCCTGACGAGCCTGGTCTGCAAAGCCATGGAACGTATCATCATGGAACTCATAAACAAAGACATTGGTAACCTCCAAACTCTGGATCCCACCCAGTTTGGGTTTGTGAAAGGCAGATCATGCCTCCTGAACCTGATCGACTTCTTTGAGGCAGTCGCCAAAGTCGTAGGGTAAGGTGGTTCACACAGCCTATCTTGACCTCGCCAAGGCTTTCGACACCATCCCCCATTCTGGAATTATAGCTAAACTCAATAAACTAGGCATAAATCCCTACGTCACAAGATGGGTTGCCAACTGGCTCACTGACAGAACCCACACTGTAAAAGTTGCAGACTCCAAATCTGACCTCAAACCAGTGACAAGTGGAGTACCACAGGGTTCCGTCCTGGGACCGCTCCTGTTTGGTATCTACTTCTCTGAAGTACAGGCTAACACAGAAGACCTCTGGCTAATGAAGTTTGCAGATGACTGCAAACTAGGAGCCATAGTCAAGTCCCCAAATGATGTGAACATCCTACAGAAGAGCCTCTCTGAGACAGATGCCTGGTGTCAGAGTCATGGCCTCAAGCTCAATGCCAAAAAGTGCAGTGTCATCCCCTTTGGTAAAAACTCTGTACCCATGAACTACCACATAGGCAGCAATCTACTTAACACCGAATGCGTGATAAGAGACCTTGGGACCCAGGTGGACAGTAGTCTCTCCTTTGATAGTCACATCGCCACAGTAGTCAGGAAGTCCTTCTACGTGGCACACCTCATCATAAAAGGTTTCTCATCCAGGAAAAAAGAGATCATCATTCCCGTCTACTCGACACTCATTAGACCCACTACAGAGTACAATGCCCCTTTTGGAATGTACCTCACAAGACATCTGCAGCAGCTGGAAAGGCCACAGAAGTACCTCACAAAGAGGATTACTGGACTCAAACAAATGCCCTACACTGACCGCCTCAAAAAAACTCCAGCTTTACTCCGTAGCATATTGCCTACTCAGAGGTGATCTCTGCCTAACATACAAAGTTATGTCAAACCCAGAGCTGTTGGACATGCTACACCTAAAGAAATCCCAATCCCTCCGAGCTACACACTCTAGGGACCTAAACCTTGTCACCACAATAAACAGGACATGCTGGAGGGATAGATTCCTATCCCAGAGACTTCCCATACTCTGGAACAGGCTACCCATCTATGTCAAGCAAAGTTCTTCATTAGCAATCTTCAAGAAAAATCTTGATGAGTGGAAGGGAAATAGGAAATACACCCCAGGGATCACTTCTATGTCTCTGCTCGACAGTGGCACAGGGAAATAACTTTATTGGGTGGAGTAAGCCAGGGAACCTTGTTGGCTAGGCTTACGTAGGCCCTTGGGCCGATAGCCTAGTACCCACCTATGAACCTATGAACACATCCAAACTGGTAGCCCAACATAACACATCAGACATACTTCAGGTGCAGCTAACATTGGGTAAAACAGTGATTCAGGTCATAGCCTGTTATAGGTCCCCAACCATGTCCCAAGACAGTCACTCCATGTTTCTAAGCACCCTGGAGAATATTAGGGTTCAACTTAACACTCTCATACTGGGTGACTTCAACTACCCCTCCATTAACTGGGAAAACTATTCATGTACCAATACGCTTGCCCAACGTTTCCTGGAATTCATGAATTCCAATGCCCTGGACCAGCTTGTTCTTACCCCCACTAGAGGTAGCAACATCCTTGTCATTACTAACATGGGCGACCATTGCTCTACACCAATAGTCAACTCCTCCCTGGTTAGATGCAACCACAAACTAATCACATTGGAAATCTACTTCCCTCACCCCCCTCCCCGCAAAGGTAACCATCATGAAAAACTTCTTCAAAGCTAACACTGAGCTCCTAAAAACAGAGGTATCTAACTTCACTGCACCCTTGCAAATGGAGAATAGTTGCATGACTACTGAATCATACACCAATGCACTGTACAAACACATACACAAATGCATGGATCTTGCCATACCCAATAACACCAAGAAGCTCTCCTCCAAAAAAAGGAAGCCAATCTGGTGGTCCCCTGCCATAAACAAACTCTACAACAGAAAGAGGAAACTGATGTGGAATAAGGTGAAGTCACACGACTGGAAAAACTCTCTTATCAGCCTCAAGAAAAAGTTGAAATCCCTAATCAAATCCTCTAAAGCTAGCTATGAAAACTTTCTCAGATCTAGCTCTGTTGAAACTGTCTTGTGTGTGTGTCTGAAGCTCTGCACTAGTTGTTAAACTGCTCTGAAATTCCTTTAAGTGTTAATTAGCTTGGGGGGTTTTCTGATAACTTTAAAACCTGTGTTGGTTACATCTCTGGTAATCATTCTAAGTAGAGTTGCTGCTACTGAGATTTGTCTGCATACATCAACTGGACATAAGCTGATTTAAGTATATTTCCTTCATTTTATTGTGGTTGTTATAACTTGGGGACTGATTTCTCAGATCTAGCTCTGTTGAAACTGTCTTGTGTGTGTGTCTGAAGCTCTGCACTAGTTGTTAAACTGCTCTGAAATTCCTTTAAGTGTTAATTAGCTTGGGGGTTTTCTGATAACTTTAAAACCTGTGTTGGTTACATCTCTGGTAATCATTTTAAGTAGAGTTGCTGCTACTGAGATTTGTCTGCATACATCAACTGGACATAAGCTGATTTAAGTATATTTCCTTCATTTTATTGTGGTTGTTATAACTTGGGGACTGATTTCTCAGATCTAGCTCTGTTGAAACTGTCTTGTGTGTGTGTCTGAAGCTCTGCACTAGTTGTTAAACTGCTCTGAAATTCCTTTAAGTGTTAATTAGCTTCCGGGGGTTTCTGATAACTTTAAAACCTGTGTTGGTTACATCTCTGGTAATCATTTTAAGTAGAGTTGCTGCTACTGAGATTTGTCTGCATACATCAACTGGACATAAGCTGATTTAAGTATATTTCCTTCATTTTATTGTGGTTGTTATAACTTGGGGACTGATTTCTCAGATCTAGCTCTGTTGAAACTGTCTTGTGTGTGTGTCTGAAGCTCTGCACTAGTTGTTAAACTGCTCTGAAATTCCTTTAAGTGTTAATTAGCTTGGGGGTTTTCTGATAACTTTAAAACCTGTGTTGGTTACATCTCTGGTAATCATTTTAAGTAGAGTTGCTGCTACTGAGATTTGTCTGCATACATCAACTGGACATAAGCTGATTTAAGTATATTTCCTTCATTTTATTGTGGTTGTTATAACTTGGGGACTGATTTCTCAGATCTAGCTCTGTTGAAACTGTCTTGTGTGTGTGTCTGAAGCTCTGCACTAGTTGTTAAACTGCTCTGAAATTCCTTTAAGTGTTAATTAGCTTGGGGGTTTTCTGATAACTTTAAAACCTGTGTTGGTTACATCTCTGGTAATCATTTTAAGTAGAGTTGCTGCTACTGAGATTTGTCTGCATACATCAACTGGACATAAGCTGATTTAAGTATATTTCCTTCATTTTATTGTGGTTGTTATAACTTGGGGACTGATTTCTCAGATCTAGCTCTGTTGAAACTGTCTTGTGTGTGTGTCTGAAGCTCTGCACTAGTTGTTAAACTGCTCTGAAATTCCTTTAAGTGTTAATTAGCTTGGGGGGTTTTCTGATAACTTTAAAACCTGTGTTGGTTACATCTCTGGTAATCATTTTAAGTAGAGTTGCTGCTACTGAGATTTGTCTGCATACATCAACTGGACATAAGCTGATTTAAGTATATTTCCTTCATTTTATTGTGGTTGTTATAACTTGGGGGACTGATTTCTCAGATCTAGCTCTGTTGAAACTGTCTTGTGTGTGTGTCTGAAGCTCTGCACTAGTTGTTAAACTGCTCTGAAATTCCTTTAAGTGTTAATTAGCTTGGGGTTTTCTGATAACTTTAAAACCTGTGTTGGTTACATCTCTGGTAATCATTTTAAGTAGAGTTGCTGCTACTGAGATTTGTCTGCATACATCAACTGGACATAAGCTGATTTAAGTATATTTCCTTCATTTTATTGTGGTTGTTATAACTTGGGGACTGATTTCTCAGATCTAGCTCTGTTGAAACTGTCTTGTGTGTGTGTCTGAAGCTCTGCACTAGTTGTTAAACTGCTCTGAAATTCCTTTAAGTGTTAATTAGCTTGGGGGTTTTCTGATAACTTTAAAACCTGTGTTGGTTACATCTCTGGTAATCATTTTAAGTAGAGTTGCTGCTACTGAGATTTGTCTGCATACATCAACTGGACATAAGCTGATTTAAGTATATTTCCTTCATTTTATTGTGGTTGTTATAACTTGGGGACTGATTTCTCAGATCTAGCTCTGTTGAAACTGTCTTGTGTGTGTGTCTGAAGCTCTGCACTAGTTGTTAAACTGCTCTGAAATTCCTTTAAGTGTTAATTAGCTTGGGGGGTTTTCTGATAACTTTAAAACCTGTGTTGGTTACATCTCTGGTAATCATTTTAAGTAGAGTTGCTGCTACTGAGATTTGTCTGCATACATCAACTGGACATAAGCTGATTTAAGTATATTTCCTTCATTTTATTGTGGTTGTTATAACTTGGGGACTGATTTCTCAGATCTAGCTCTGTTGAAACTGTCTTGTGTGTGTGTCTGAAGCTCTGCACTAGTTGTTAAACTGCTCTGAAATTCCTTTAAGTGTTAATTAGCTTGGGGGTTTTCTGATAACTTTAAAACCTGTGTTGGTTATATCTCTGGTAATCATTTTAAGTAGAGTTGCTGCTACTGAGATTTGTCTGCATACATCAACTGGACATAAGCTGATTTAAGTATATTTCCTTCATTTTATTGTGGTTGTTATAACTTGGGGACTGATTTCTCAGATCTAGCTCTGTTGAAACTGTCTTGTGTGTGTGTCTGAAGCTCTGCACTAGTTGTTAAACTGCTCTGAAATTCCTTTAAGTGTTAATTAGCTTGGGGGTTTTCTGATAACTTTAAAACCTGTGTTGGTTACATCTCTGGTAATCATTTTAAGTAGAGTTGCTGCTACTGAGATTTGTCTGCATACATCAACTGGACATAAGCTGATTTAAGTATATTTCCTTCATTTTATTGTGGTTGTTATAACTTGGGGACTGATTTCTCAGATCTAGCTCTGTTGAAACTGTCTTCCCCCCCCCCCCCCCTGTTCTTTGATGTAGTTTAAATTTGGTTGCTTTTGCAGTGCCCGCCCCCCTGTAGATTTGTTCTAGGACACTCCCCCAGTCCCTTCTCTTTACCGCATTCTCTCTAATAAACCCTTTCTGCACTTGCTTTTAGTCCTTTTTAATTTAATTACATTTTTTTCATACTGTGTGTGGACTAATATTGCTACATACTCAAGTGTGCCAGCTTGCACTGCATGTGAATTGTTTTTATAGCATTTACTGTCTGTTTTTTTCCAAAAAAATTCTCTTGTTTTCCTGCCTTACTGAACTAGAGTAGTCCAGTTTCAGAGTTGCTGATCCCTGGGCTTTGTTTTTAGTTCCTGTTACTGATCCATTGCCTTATTAGGAAGGAGGGAAGTTTCTTTGCTTACCAGTGGGAGTGGAAGCACTGAGCTGCCTTTTGTCCGATTTGGTGAAGTTTGAGCCAGAAACTAGTAGTCCATTGGTCGTTTTGGGCCAGTTCCTAGCTCCTTTCAGCCCCCTGCTATAAAACACGCTAAACACGCGTTTTCCAGCTAGTACCAACTCAGCACAGATCCTCGTGGTGGCCTGCAGAGTGATCCAAGCAGCAGAGAGCTAAAAGTGACTTTCTACCAGATATAAGTATTTTTGTGGCTTTCCACTGTTATTAAGCTAGCGACTGCATTTCGCCTGTTTTACTGCTACTTTAAGTGATTTCTGCATTTTACACTGTTTATTGCACTTTAAGTTACTAATTGTTGCAAATTGTTTCTGTAGGCTACACACTAAAGTGCGCTAGCCGATTTACAGCATTTATAGCATTTACTGTCTGTTTTTTCCTTGTCTCTGTAATAAAACAAAAAAAATCTCTTGTTTTCGCGCCTTACTGAACTAGAGTAGTCCAGTTTCAGAGTTGCTGATCCCTGGGCTTTGTTTTTAGTTCCTGTTACTGATCCATTGCCTTATTAGGGAGGAGGGAAGTTTCTTTTGCTTACCAGTGGGAGTGGGAAGCACTGAGCAGCCTGTCTGTCCGATTTGGTGAAGCTTCAGCCGGAAACTAGTAGTCCATTGGTCGGTTTGGGCCAATTCCTAGCTCCTTTCAGCCCCCTGCTATAAAACACGCTAAACACGCGTTTTCCAGCTTGTACCAACTCAGCACAGATCCTCGTGGTGGCCTGCAGAGTGATCCAAGCAGCAGAGAGCTAAAGAGTGACTTTCTACCAGATATAAGTATTTTTGTGGCTTTCCCACTGTTATTAAGCTAGCGACTGCATTTTACTGTTTTACTGCTACTTTAAGTGATTTCTGCATTTTACACTGTTTATTGCACTTTAAGTTACTAATTGTTGCAAATTGTTTCTGTAGGCTACACACTAAAGTGCGCTAGCCGATTTACAGCATTTATAGCATTTACTGTCTGTTTTTTTCCTTGTCTCTGTAATAAAACAAAAAAATATCTTGTTTTCCCGCCTTACTGAACTAGAGTAGTCCAGTTTCAGAGTTGCTGATCCCTGGGCTTTGTTTTTAGTTCCTGTTACTGATCTGTTGCCTTATTAGGGAGGAGGAAGTTTCTTTGCTTACCAGTGGGAGTGAAAGCACTGAGCAGCCTTTCTGTCCGATTTGGTGAAGTTTCAGCCAGAAACTAGTAGTCCATTGGTCGTTTTGGGCCACCTAGCTCCTTTCAGCCCCTGCTATAAAACACGCTAAACACGATTTGTCCAGCTTGTACCAACTCAGCACAGATCCTCGTGGTGGCCTGCAAAGTGATCCAAGCAGCAGAGAGCTAAAAGAGTGACTTTCTACCAGATATAAGTATTTTTGTGGCTTTCCCACTGTTATTAAGCTAGCGACTGCATTTCACCTGTTTTACTGCTACTTTAAGTGATTTCTACATTTTACACTTTTATTGCACTTTAAGTTACTAATTGTTGCAAATTGTTTCTGTAGGCTACACACTAAAGTGCTAGCCGATTTACAGCATTTATAGCATTTACTGTCTGTTTTTTTCCTTGTCTCTGTAATAAAACAAAAATCTCTTGTTTTCCGCCTTACTGAACTAGAGTAGTCCAGTTTCAGAGTTGCTGATCCCTGGGCTTTGTTTTTAGTTCCTGTTACTGATCCATTGCCTTATTAGGAGGAGGGAAGTTTCTTTGCTTACCAGTTGAGTGGGAAGCACTGAGCAGCCTTTCTGTCCGATTTGGTGAAGTTTCAGCCAGAAACTAGTAGTCCATTGGTCGTTTGGGCCAATTCTAGCTCCTTTCAGCCCCTGCTATAAAACACGCTAAACAGCTTTTTCCAGCTTGTACCAACTCAGCACAGATCCTCGCGGCGGCCTGCAGAGTCCTCCAAGCAGCAGAGAGCTAAAACAGTGACTTTTACCAGATATAAGTATTTTTGTGGCTTTCCACTGTTATTTAAGCTAGCGACTGCATTTCGCCTGTTTTACTGCTACTTTAAGTGATTTCTGCATTTTACACTGTTTATTGCACTTTAAGTTACTAATTGTTGCAAATTGTTTCTGTAGGCTACACACTAAAGTGCGCTAGCCGATTTACAGCATTTATAGCATTTACTGTCTGTTTTCCTTGTCTCTGTAATAAAACAAAAAAAATCTCTTGTTTTCCTGCCTTACTGAACTAGAGTAGTCCAGTTTCAGAGTTGCTGATCCCTGGGCTTTGTTTTTAGTTCCTGTTACTGATTCATTGCCTTATTAGGGAGGAGGGAAGTTTCTTTGCTTACTAGTGGGAGTGGGAAGCACTGAGCAGCCTTTCTGTCCGATTTGGTGAAGTTTCAGCCAGAAACTAGTAGTCCATTGGTTGTTTTGGGCCAATTCCTAGCTCCTTTCAGCCCCCTGCTATAAAACACGCTAAACACGCTTCCAGCTTGTACCAACTCAGCACAGATCCTCGTGGTGGCCTGCAGAGTGATCCAAGCAGCAGAGAGCTAAAAGAGTGACTTTCTACCAGATATAAGTATTTTTTGTGGCTTTCCCACTGTTATTTAAGCTAGCAACTGCATTTCGCCTGTTTTATTGCTACTTTAAGTGATTTCTGCATTTTACACTGTTTATTGCACTTTAAGTTACTAATTGTTGCAAATTGTTTCTGTAGGCTACACACTAAAGTGCGCTAGCCGATTTACAGCAATTACTGTCTGTTTTTTCCTTGTCTCTGTAATAAAACAAAAAATCTCTTGTTTTCCCGCCTTACTGAACTAGAGTAGTCCAGTTTCAGAGTTGCTGATCCCTGGGCTTTGTTTTTAGTTCCTGTTACTGATCCATTGCCTTATTAGGAAGGAGGGAAGTTTCTTTGCTTACAGTGGGAGTGGGAAGCACTGAGCCTTTTGTCTGATTTGGTGAAGTTTCAGCCAGAAACTAGTAGTCCATTGGTCGCTTTTGGGCCAATTCCTAGCTCCTTCAGCCCCCTGTTATAAAACGCTAAACGCCTTGGCGTAAAGCGATTTAAGCGAAGGAGTTACCACTGTTGCACACAAGAGCAGCGGTTAAACAAGTTTAAACTATTTGGGCCATCTAAATTCCACTCTTCCAATTTTCCCTTAAAACTACCTTCCTCGAGCTGTACTGCTGATCTAACCAGCATATCCTATAACTGAAAAGTTCATCTCTACTTGATTCCCAAGTAGACTATTCTCTATCTGTAAAGCCTAGCACTTACTCCTACAGTACTTGCACCTTGATAAAGCACTCTTATTATAGATAGTACCCCACCAGCCTAAAACCCACTTCCCCCGGAGTCCTTTGAAAGTCTCTTTATCTACTACTTCTAGTATGTCGAGCGATCAGTTGCTAGTGTCCTCTCCAGCTCAACTGGTGAACCTGGGAATATTGAGGCAATGTCACAACTGCCTCATGTACACAGACAATCCTCTCCTTCTCCCACAAAACACAAATACATGAGAGATGCAACTATACGGCCAAACTGGAGGCTGTGCTCTCTCAACATAGGACTGGCAAGACCAGACAGGAGGAGAAGGTAACCACACACACAATACATACCCAGTCACACATGGTACCATCACAACTTCAAATCATACACATACTCACACAAAGACATACTCGGAGGCTCTGATCAAAATTTACCAAAACAGCAGAGGCCACCAAAGCAGACACCCAAACAACTACCACCTCACGACCCAACACATGCAACACATAGACCACACAGTCAGAGTGTCAAACAGTCACAGCCCTTAAGGCCAAACAAAATGCCAGACACACTTGTCATTGGTGATTCCATAGTCAGACACACTGACGTCCCGCTCACCAGACTGAGTAAAGAGAAGGTCACAGTAAGCTGCCTGTCAGGCGCTAGAATCCGCCACATAACGCAAGCACTCAGGTCTCTCAACAGCAGGTACAAGTACGACTCAGTCATTGTCCACGCTGGTGTCAACGACCTGAGACGTACCTCCTTGGACTACATGAAATGGGACATCGAGGAGCTCTCTGATTATGTAGCCCAGGCAGGTATGACCCTGACCTTGAGCAGTATCCTACCTTCACCTAGAATGATGCCACAATACAGTGATAAGATGATCAGCTTTAATAATTGGCTTAAATTCTGGTGTCATTCAAAGGGGATCCAATGTCTGTCTGCCTGGGATGACATGCTGGACAAGCCACGCCTGCCCGCAAGGGACGGCTTGCACCTGTCACCCTGGGCTTCTGGATATTGGCAAAGGCTCTTGCCACCCCATAGTGCCTTTTTAGGCAAGGCTCAAATTCTAAACCTACCACCCTAGAACACCAAAAGGAAAAACTAAGGGTAATGCTGCTCAATGCCAGAAGTCTCAATCTCAAGATGCACGCACTCGAGGCCCTTCTCAATATGGAGAACATCGATGTCTGTGCTGTGACAGAAACCTGGTTCAAGGCCCTGAGAGCACCCAGCACTAACAGGTTTCACCTCATATCATGCGTTCCGCCCCAAAATCCGGACAACACCAAGAAAGGAGGTGTCCATATTCATATAGGACACCCACACCTCAAGGTTGGTGGCAACGCATGATGCATCAGAGACCATCCAGGTGCAATTAACCATAGGCAAGACTGCTCTGCAATTTGTAGCATGTTACAGGCCACCCTCTCAAACTCAGGAACCTCACATGGCCTTCCTGAAAACATTGGAGGGGATAAATGTATCTCCAAACACCATCATACTAGGTGACTTTAACTACCCTAATATAGACTGGGAACACTACTCAAGCCCGAACACTCTAACCCAAAGATTCCTGGAGTTCATAAACTCAAATGCCATGGAACAACTAGTCACCATCCCCACAAGAGGAGAAAACATACAGAGGCAGAGGCACAGCAAAATGATAGGCATAGTTTTTATTCAAACTAAAGGGGTGGCAAAAGCCACATAACTATGGGCTAGGCTTGTAAATGCCCTTGGGCAGATAGCCTAGTATGAACCTATGAACCTATGAACCTATAATTGCAAATATATCAGTCACTACAGGGATGCAAGAGCACTGACCAACAGACACCAGCATGAAAGTGCATACCCAGAACCAATCTCACCACATTTAAAGTGACATACTGGTAAGTCACAGGAACAATAGAGTATATGGACCGTGTGAACAAAATCATCAGCATATTTGCCACTCACACACTACCCCTATATATACTGGCCCAATTCACAGTGTAGTCTAATGTCTGACTCTGGTATGGGACATGTCTCAGTCTGCCCCTACAAACATATACAGCTGAAAGAGCACCAGAAACTGGAGCAGCACCCAAAGTCAGATAGAAAAGGACACTCAAAACTTACATCTACCCCCCTACACAGGCCAAATAACACATTCACAATAGACTGCTGCACAATCCTGACACTCTGTCATCAATTGCCAGAAATGCACAGTCCTCTCAACTGTATAGAGTCCCACAAAACATCCAGGCTTCGTCTTCATATATAAGGCCTTCTACACATAACATGTCTGTCTGTCTGATACATCATTGGGATGATATCTGGAATTAAGTCACTATATAATGATATACTACACCTATACACCTCTTACAGCATGACATCTGGAAAAAGCCTGACATATTTGGGGGCAGAGGCCAAAACACAGGGGCATTATTGACATATTGCAGTCATAAACTGAAAAAGTTGCTGGTGTAACAGGGTTGTTGTAACACATCTGTTCTGAGGGATATGAAGTCAGAAACACACATGGATGTTACCATTTACTGACTGCAATCCTCAGAGTATGCTACTGCATTTCCAGGACCAAAAATGTGTGAGTAATCCACCAAATATAAGAGTCCAAACTCTGGCCAGTCTGTGGATAGCACTACATTTGGAAGTTATGTCAACCACACTATCAGACTTAAATTCATGCAGAGCAGCCATATCCACAAAAACCCTGTCAAACTAGCATTACTTCAACTGTATAACAGCAATACTTACATTCTGTCCCTATGTCTGGAACATTCTCCTCCAGTTTGTTGGGCTGTCTCCACAGTGTTTGTTGTAAGAGGTATTCCCAACTCCACTCTGTGATGCTGTTTGCCACATACCTCCATGAAGTACTCCTCCCAGGCAAGGAAAAGGGGCAACACCCACATGAAGTACTTAGTTACAGGGGTGTGTTTCCATGCTACTGAGTATGAGAATGAAACCACAGCTGTTCCATGTGCAATTAGCAAGTGGTGGACTCCAGCTGGTGCACAGGCTATCAGCTGCTCATGAGCATTACCCACTAAAAGCAAGATGCTGCCTATGCAAATATCCTACATCTGTCTGAAAGAGAGAGAGAGAGACACACACACACATACACACACACACACACACACACACACACACACACACACACACACACACACACACACACACACACACACAAAACCACAGAAACAGACAGACAGACACACATACAATGAGACTGATGGAGTATACCAAATTAACTGAAAACAAATAAACACAGCTATGTCAAACAATCAAGCTTGTAATGGAATGCAGTAGGGGCATGTAAATGTGGTAAATAGTAAGTTCAAACAATATTATGTCTCAACAACATATGAACACATGCTGTACTGATATAGTGCTGAGCAGAACTTATGGCCATAGAAACTATGTCTGTCTGCAGTGACATAGAACACATCTCAGGGCCCTGAGTCACCCCAGGAAAGGATGGCTCACATATGACCACTACTGGAGTGTCTGTTGCACAATACTGAAAATGACACTGCTAGGCTACACCCAGTGCAAATCATACCATCAGTAACTCTGTTATGTCCAGCTCTGACTTGTGCCTCTTTCATCAGTGCCAATATCTCCAACACATATAATGTAGCTGGTCTCACTACCCTTTTGAAGACCTTTCCTATCACTGTTAATGGTACTTGTCTGTCACAAATCACACATGACACTCTTTCCTTTCCACTATCCCTCTCGTTTCCCTTTCTTTCTGCTCTCCATTAGGCTTTCTACCATTTCATATGTGGCAACTCTATTAAAATATTTATCCATCCGTCCACATACTCAAGACCTCACCTATTATCTTTCATCTATATACAAGTTTCCGGTCCATCCGTTTCTCGTTTCCATGCAGACAGGACACTGTCACCTGTCATCAGGTCCAGGGATTGGTGAGTAGTGAGCTTTGAAAGGAGTTCAGAGATCTTGTACACCAGCTTGAGGGCCATGTGGCACATCTTGATGGTCAGCCTGCCCCTCCTGCTCAGACCCCAGCACAGCCATCTTTGGGGCCATGAAGGTGCAGTGGTGACTGTCCATGGGTGGGGACATCAGTCCCAGTGTATGCATTTGGGGGGGGTCGTGGGCATCCAATTTCCAACTATCCTCCCTGTCCAAGGTGTTTACCTCCTCATGTATCATATACTGCCCCTGTCTGCTGTCTTGTCTATCTTGTCTGTCTTTCTACCCAACCCACCTCCCCAAATATACCTGCTATCCTTTCCCAACATCCCACTCTCACCTTAGGGAAAAAAGGGCAATCTGTTCCCACAAAAAAAATGTCTCCCCATACATAGCTGTCCATTTGGCACATGTGTCCACTGGACACATGTAATCTGGTCTAAATGGCATAACAACACATTATTGTTGTCCTCACCCCTCTCTCAGGGGTTTGAGTGTCCAAATTCACCTCCAAATTCTGTACAACAGCATAGCTGTGGTTGTATCAGAAATGGACAGATATGGACCTTCCCTACACCCATCCTGCACATCCCTAGCTGTCACATTGTTTTTCCCTCTGCGTCAATTTCTTTTTCACCTACCACTTCTCCTATCACCCCTTTTTTCTTTTCTTATAAAGAAATTAGAGTGGGGGTAAGTGGGAGTAAGCTGCAGTAAGCAGCAGTAAATGGCAGTAAGCGAGTTTGCATGATACTAAGCGATGCCTACACAGATTAAGCAGTTTCCAATTTAAACATGTGTTGGCATCACTTACCATCGCACAAACCATGCAAACCCACTTAAAACTGCTTAAAACTGCCTTAATCATCCTGTCTCCATCAGACACTGTTCTGCCCATCAACAAAATATTCAACCCAGACAAGTCTTAAAACCAGGACCCTGTACACCACAGTCAGAGCAATTTACCATTACACCATCTGAGATATAATAATGAAAGCTGTTTTTTTCAAATATATCAGTCAATACAGTTATAGAATAGTAGGGAACAAACACTGGAATTAGTCATGTTTAGTATATACAAATATACACATACAGATGTGTATGGCGATAGATAAATATTAAAAAGAAAATACATCAGATATATGAAGCTATACATATAAAACAAATATGTATAGAATATATACATATATATTGTTATATAAACATATGTATAGATATAAAAAAGGAATATATATATATATATATATATATATATATATATATGTATATATATATATATATATATATATATATATATATGTATATATATATATATATATATATATATATATATCAGTATAGATCTAAAAAAAAATATATATATATATATATATATATATATATATACATATACACACATTTATATATATATATATATATATATATATATATATATATATATATATATATATATATATATGTATATGGGTTCACTATAGAATCCCAAAATACTGAAATCCCAAATTTCAGTATTTCGAAATTCTATAGCCGAAACCTTTAAATAAAACCCCATAACCACGTAAATTTAAAACATGAACCTACAGTGCAAATACACCCACGCATACACATACACACAACCCCCACAATCTAACAATCCTACACTACAGACAAGCAGGGGGTCAAGCCTCCCTGCACCCCCCACACCCCCCTACTTATATATACTAACTCCAAGATTGCACAATCACACACACAAAGGTAACTACACACACATTTCACAGCCCCTTGCACACACACACACACACACACACACACACACACACACACACACACACACACACACACACACACACACACACACACACACACACACACACACACACACACACCACAGCCAAAACACACACTAACATACACTAAAGCCCCTAACCAACACACTCATACATACTCACCTACACTTACACCTATGACACATTAACACACCAGAAGCTCTGAACTGTTATTTTGAATTTCACACTTCTGGTGTTTCGAATTTCGTATTATAATTTTGAAATACTGAAAATTGGGATTTCAGTATTTCAGAATTATAAAGGGAGCTCTATATATACATATATATATATATATATATATATATATATATATATATATATATATATATATATATATATGTGTGTGTGTGTGTGTATATATATATATATATATATATATATATATATATATATATATATATATATATATATATATATATATGCCCATAACATGTAGTGGAGTCATACCCAGCACCATACCTCTCCACCTCTTAGTGCAAGAATTCTGGACAAAGGCTGTCAAAATGGGGGGACAATGGGCCAAGAACAGGGACATAATGTACATACTGCAGTTATAAATGTAGAATATTGCTACAGTAACAGGGTTTGTGTCAGCATACATGTTCAGAAGGATGTGAGTTCTGAAACTGAAATGTATGTGATCATTTACTGACAGAAATCCTCACATCATCACAGTGATTTACCACAGAAATGAAAATAATGATTCTGTGGAACAGAACATACATATGAGCAATAATCCGGGACAGTCAGAAACAATCTAGCCAGTCAAGAGATATGCTCAGAACCACTTACTGCAACAAATCTGCACCAAGCCTGACAAAGGGGAGATGTAAAGCCATGAAACTTGGAATATATCCCAAATACTGGAGTAGATAAGGTGACACAGTTGATGCAGTAACACCCTCCTGTCTGTTGTACCATATATTGCCTGGAATAGCTCAATTCCAAAACCAAATTATTCCCCACTACTCACTGACATACATCTTCACATTATCCCACCCACTGATGTGTCAGACATACTCAACATGTATGGGGGCCAGGCAACAGTACATCTGATAAATATCGGGACATAACATCACAGTAGGGAAACTACACTGAGCTGCTAGGCATGTCACCAAGTACTGTCTAAACTACAGCCTGAATGACACAACACAAACCCTATTTTGCTATGGGGGAATACACATGTAATTGCAAATATATCAGTCACTACAGGGATGCAAGAGCACTGACCAACAGACACCAGCATGAAAGTGCATTCCCAGAACCAATCTCACCACATTTAAAGTGACATACTGGTAAGTCACAGGAACAATAGAGTATATGGACCGTGTGAACAAAGTCATCAGCATATTTGCCACTCCTACACTACCCCTATATATACTGGCCCAATTCACAGTGTAGTCTAATGTCTGACTCTGGTATGGGACATGTCTCAGTCTGCCCCTACAAACATATACAGCTGAAACAGCACCAGAAACTGGAGCAGCACCCAAAGTCAGATAGAAAAGGACAATCAAAACATCTTACATCTACCCCCCCTACACAGGCCAAATAACACATTCACAATAGACTGCTGCACAATCCTGACACTCTGTCATCAATTGCCAGAAATGCACAGTCCTCTCAACTGTATAGAGTCCCACAAAACATCCAGGCTTCGTCTTCATATATAAGGCCTTCTACACGTAACATGTCTGTCTGTCTGATACATCATTGGGATGATATCTGGAATTAAGTCACTATATAATGATATACTACACCTATACACCTCTTACAGCATGACATCTGGAAAAAGCCTGACATATTTGGGGGCAGAGGCCAAAACACAGGGGCATTATTGACATATTGCGGTCATAAACTGAAAAAGTTGCCGGTGTAACAGGGTTGTTGTAACACATCTGTTCTGAGGGATATGAAGTCAGAAACACACATGGATGTTACCATTTACTGACTGCAATCCTCAGAGTATGCTACTGCATTTCCAGGACCAAAAAATGTGTGAGTAACCCACCAAATATAAGAGTCCAAACTCTGGCCAGTCTGTGGATAGCACTACATTTGGAAGTTATGTCAACCACACTATCAGACTTAAATTCATGCAGAGCAGCCATATCCACAAAAACCCTGTCAAACTAGCATTACTTCAACTGTATAACAGCAATACTTACATTCTGTCCCTATTTCTGGAACATTCTCCTCCAGTTTGTTGGGCTGTCTCCACAGTGTTTGTTGTAAGAGGTATTCCCAACTCCACTCTGTGATGCTGTTTGCCACATACCTCCATGAAGTACTCCTCCCAGGCAAGGAAAAGGGGCAACACTCACATGAAGTACTTAGTTACAGGGGTGTGTTTCCATGCTACTGAGTATGAGAATGAAACCACAGCTGTTCCATGTGCAATTAGCAAGTGATGGACTCCAGCTGGTGCACAGGCTATCAGCTGCTCATGAGCATTACCCACTAAAAGCAAGATGCTGCCTATGCAAATATCCTACATCTGTCTGAAAGAGAGAGAGAGAAACACACACACACACACACACACACACACACACACACACACACACACACACACACACACACACACACACACACACACAAAAAAAAAACCACAGAAACAGACAGACAGACACACATACAATGAGACTGATGGAGTATACCAAATTAACTGAAAACAAATAAACACAGCTATGTCAAACAATCAAGCTTGTAATGGAATGTAGTAGGGGCATGTAAATGTGGTAAATAGGAAGTTCAAACAATATTATGTCTCAACAACACATGAACACATGCTGTACTGATATAGTGCTGAGCAGAACTTATGGCCATAGAAACTATGTCTGTCTGCAGTGACATAGAACACATCTCAGGGCCCTGAGTCACCCCAGGAAAGGATGGCTCACATATGACCACTACTGGAGTGCATGTTGCACAATACTGAAAATGACACTGCTAGGCTACACCCAGTGCAAATCATACCATCAGTAACTCTGTTATGTCACTGATTTTAGAAAACAGGGAGCTAGAATGGCAGTTACGCCTTGACGCGTTTAGGGATCCAGGCTTGAATAGCAACTGTAATATAGCCCCTGTTTTAAAGTTAAAAAGTTACTTTAGGTAATTTTATAATTTTATATTTTATATTTATATTTTTATTTAATTTTTTCTAGTCTCTAAGGTCCTGTGTAAAACAGGGTTAAAAATAGTGTAGACCCTTTAAAAATTTTTTAGGTAACGCACAGAAGCACACTGAACTATCAGAAGTCATGTATTTAACATTAGAGGTAACAGGTTATAGTGATAAAGTTTTTACTTTATACTTTTTTTAGAAGTGACCTGTTAATAGGTTGTTCAGCATAGCCCCTTTTCTCTTGTTGCTACTATCATGGTGCAATTAAGAGTAACTACACCTTTTTGCAAAGGTATTTTTATTTATACCTATTTATTTACACTGCATATGTTCCTGATAGTATAGCTGGTCTCGTAGTTAATAAAATGCTGTGGTTAACTATATATATATCCTTTATGTAAACCTTTGATTATTAGTACTTTCTAAGGTTTATTTTACACATGTCTATTCAAGGTTATATATTAATTATTATTTTAACCAATATGGAGGATTACAGTTGTGGACTGTACGTGATTATGTGTTTTCTTTTTAAAAAATTTTTTGCTGCTCCGAGGAAATTAGATGATGTCATTTCCTTTTTTGAGCTTT
Organism: Protopterus annectens; assembly: GCF_019279795.1. Classification (NCBI taxonomy): domain Eukaryota; kingdom Metazoa; phylum Chordata; order Ceratodontiformes; family Protopteridae; genus Protopterus; species Protopterus annectens. Next base: position 1,845,635,143 of record NC_056739.1, read on the forward strand.
CATTAATGGAGTGTGAGGTTCAAATGTATTTTTACCTTTGAAGAAGCCACGGATTGCCGTGGCGAAAACGTCTTAGTTTTAAATAAAGCACGTTTGGTTCTTTAACTGGTGTTTGGTGTTGCCTGCTGACAAGGAACTCGCAATTCAATTGTAAAGCAAAGAAATCTGTCATGGGAACAATAATGACACATAATAATAGTACAACAACCTAGATGCATATGTGTGCACAGCCTGAAGCTAGTACTGTGTTGAGGCAGCTTTCGAAATAACTACAGCAGTACATCTTATTGGGTACACAACAGCCATCAATTACAGAGACTCTTTGATAAACAGCAACTAATGGTCAGCTGTCCTACCAGGATTATCCCAACATATACCCAGTTGCCTGCTACAGCAACAGCCATGGTTCACATAGAGCTGGCAAAGCTGCTAAGGGACCACATGTTTGAGATGTATCAGCCTGGAGAAGGGTACCCAAACATTTCCACAGCATTGCACATATCACGGAACACTGTGCAGACAGTCATCAAAAGGTGTTGAAAATCTGGGGCTACAGTGACATTGTGAAGGAGTGGACATCCCACCAAAGTCTATGAGAATAGAATACCAAAACTGGCCAGGGAGACTGCCAGGAGCCCTACAGCAACAGTGCAGGGGTAGCAGGAATCTCCTACAAGTACTGAGAGTGTACTATATGTTACAACAACCTTCCATGGTCTCCACATGTCCTGTCTATAGGGTAGATTTGGTAGATGGCAGAAGTACCTGACACAAAACAATATCCAGGCCTGGTCAAAGTCTAAAAATAATACATCAGGTTTCCAAAAAACAAGTGGGAAAATGTGTTATGGTAAAATGGGACGATGGTTGTACTCATTGACCACAATTCTGACAGGTGTGTTTGGCACATCACCACAACACCAATCCCACGGTGAAAAATGGAGAGGGCAGTGTCCTGCTTTGGGGTTGGTGTTCACAAGCTGGAACTGGGGCTGTAGCCAAGTTAGAGGGGATTATGAACAGTTCCAAACACTGGTCCCTTGTGGCCCCAAAACATTATGATGTCTGCCACATAGCTTTGGATAGTGAGGAATTCCACCTTTCCACACAACAATGGCCCAAACCATACATCCATATAAAAAAAGGATGGCTTCACCAGAGCACATGCAATGTTCTGCACTGGCCAAGTCAGAGCCCACACCTACACCCAACAGGATATATGCAGGTTGACCTGAAGGGGGCAGTGCACAGGGGACGCCCTTGCAATCTAACATAGTTGGAGGTGTTTTGCAAGGGATGTGCAAACATTGGCAAGTCAAGGTGTGCCATGCTGATTGACACCTTCCCAAGAGGACTGCATGCTATTATGTAATCAAAAGTTGCTTTAACAGAATATGACTTTAAGGGTGTGCACACTCATGCAACCAGCCTATTGTACCTATTTCAGTTACCAGATGTTACCTGTAAATGATGTGCATGTTGTTCAGTTGGATTGCACAGGTTATATGTCATATGAAATGATGGCAATGTTATGACCTGATTTCTGAGGTCTCATGTGATATATCAAGAAAACCTGGCATGTTAACAGGTGTGTGTCCACTTACTATATCCACTGTAAGCTTGGGAAGTTGTTTGAGTAACCGGCTTTGTTTTAAAATACGTGCACTGCAGGTTATGCAGTCTGCACATCCAGTTAGGACATTACTTAGTGGCACCATTCCACAGGCCAACCCAGTAATGTATCATACAAACACAGAAGTTATGAGGAACAGACCAAACATATGAGCCACACATGCAGACATTCAGCAAAACCCTGTACAGTTGGGGTTATGTTCTGTAGGAGTTGCCACAGTGTCATACAGATGAGCAGCAATAATTTACATGGGTGTAGTGTTTGCTAGGTGAAGGACCATCACCTACTAATACGATTCATGTATCCCAGAGGTGTACATTAGTAGCAATGATAATTGAAAAGGGCTGCACTGCATGATGCTGAGGCTCCGTCCAGAGTGTGTATGTTATTGTCTGACTGTGTGTTGTGAATGCCCCCAGTCAGCTAATGTGAGGTCTGTGTAATGTCTTTGAGGCACCTCACCTGTGTGTGTGTGTGTGTGTGTGTGTGTGTGTGTGTGTGTGTGTGTGTGTGTGTGTGTGTGTGTGTGTATATATATACCAGCAAAGCTTATGGTACCAGTAGTGATTTACATATGTTGTTTTCCCTCACAGGTGGATATGGTGGCGGTGGTCCCTTTCACTCTGATACTGATGTGAGTGTCTCTGCAGAATCTGACCATGGTGATACTCATATTGAGGCACAGGTGGGGTTGTCAGGGGCTGATAATGTGCCATTAGTTGACATCCCACTATTGTCAACCCCATCCCTGCACACAGTCACAATGCCCAAACATACCCCATCACAAGTGGCCACAGATAATGGACAGTTGGTGGGTGGTGGCATGGAACATGCTACTGTGGTGACTATGGCAAGTGAAAGTGCAGGCACTAGCAATAGCCAGAGTGCTGGTGAGATCCTACACAGGCAGATGGGCAGGGGTGCTTGGAGGATGATTGCAGCCTGTCATGCCCCTGTTGCAAGTGCCATGGCAGCAGTCACCAGATGCATGTTTCAGGCTGTCATGGGGGCACAGGCATGAAATGAACATAATAACAGACATATATGCAGGGTCATGGATGAACATGTCCCTGGTGTTCATGGCAATATGAACTCACTGCAGCCATCTGTGAGCATACTGGGGTCATGGATAGATGGTGGGGGAGACCTTGGCCCTCCTTGACTGTGGAATATCTGTGCTTGAGCATTTGGCAGACACTGGCCAGCAGCCATGTGGCTGTAGGGCAGCACCATGATCAGCTGAGGGTCTACATGTCCGTGCGCCATCACATTCCCATGCTGGCAGTACCACCAGGACTACTGAAGGGGATGGGTTGTCCATGTAATGATGCAGCAGGCCATGGGCACATTATCCTGGCTGGTCCCAACAGAGACATGGATCCAGCAGGCAGCAGTCACCAGTGGGGAGTAGTACTGCATCTGGACTCGGCCCTGGTGGTGCCAGTGATACCCCCTGCAGGCCCAGTTCCTGTCTCCATAGCCAGAAATGGTGAACTGTACACTTTGCCATGTATGACCAACAGCTGTGCAAAATACCCCTGTGTAGGGTGCCCACATGGCGTGACTGCATGCATACAAACTCACACACATCACCATCAGAAAAGTCACCTACACACACACACACACACACACACACACACACACACACACACACACACACACACACACACACACCATCCCTGCACTGCCCAATTAATGAACACCCCCAAACACACACACATGATGTTAACTGTGTGGCCCAGCCTAGTTTTCTGGCAAACCCACACAACACCCTGTGCATATGATAATACCTTTTCCACATCCATGCCATCCATACCATCGATGCAGGGACATGCTTATATGGGTCTGATGCACAGGTTGACTATAGTAGAATGTAACTATTTCATGCTGTGTACGGTACTGTCATCTGGCATTTGTAATGAGTACACATCAGAGTGTGTGTACCTTTTCATCCATGATGCATTATTGGTGTTAGTAACACTAAGTGAATGTGTTCCCAAATGCTGTACTATGTTGGTGTTCTGGGTGTCTATGTGTCAGCAGGATGTGGCCCTGAGGACATCAACAAAAATGGGTATGGCAGTGTAGTAACACATTGGCCACATCATTGTCAGGGTACAGCTGTATCTGCACACATTTCCCAATTCTGTGTAACAGTTCTTGCATGTGCCTCACAGCTTATAGGGCTGAGGGGTTGTATCTCAGTCTATGGTGGCTGACATCAGCTTTAGTATAGCAGACAATGGTAAGTGTGGTGGGTGGAATACACCTCAGATTGCTAATGGCCTCCACCCCAGAGGATATTGTGTTGACCAAACACACAGAGAATACTGTTCACACATGCACACGCACACACATGCATGCACAGGATCACAGTTGCCAGTGTTGTGTTTGGAACCCCTTCCCATCAAGTTGTGGTACCACACTATTATGTGGTTATTGCAGGTGGCACAGGACTACTAGTGTGATGACTGTTACAAAGTACCTGTAAGGTGAATAACATCACTTGGCCTTGTGGGGTACGGCAATGGTGGCTGTAGTAGGTGTGAGAGTACTCATAATAGTGTCACATACAAGTCTACACACTCACAACCACTGCTATACACACCAATGCATGTGCAGACACACACACACACACACACACACACACACACACACACACACACACACACACACACACACACACCTACCAGTACTGACATTAGCAGACCAACCTATCTTGTTATTCATACCATACTATTCCATACTGTTGCACAGGGCTTATAGGGCTGATGAGTATCTACAGATACCACTATGGTTGATGTGAACAGCTGATCTCCTACAGTAGACTTAGGAATATGTACTGTGTGTACCATGGCATAAAATATGAATCCATGTCCATCCAATGGATGTCATTCACACACAAATGATACTCTTCTCTCACACACATTTGCCAGGACTGAGAGTAGAACCCCTATCTATCTATTTTTACTACATTGTTATGCATTTATCGCATGTGCCACAGAGAATATGGGGTGATACTTGGCCATAGGTACTTCTAAGGTGAGCGACATCAACAAGCCTTGCAAATTATGACAATGGGTGATGTACTGGGTGAGAGAGGCCACACAATGCTGTAAGCTACACATATACATACTTACACACACACACACACACACACACACACACACATACACACACACACACACACACACACACACACACACACACACACACACACACACACACACACACACACACACACACATTTGCAAGGACTCATATTAGAACCCCTAGCTATGTGGTTATTGGTATTATAGTGTTATGCAGTAACCACACACACACCACAGAGCTTATAGGTTGTGGAGTGCTCCACGGTACCTATAAAGTGAATGACATCTACAGCACTTGTAATGTATGGCAATGACATTTGTACTGGGTGAGACGGGCCACCAACTACTTTCACCCACATGTTTACACTCACAAACAATTTCAGACACACTAATGCCACACACATTTTACAGTACTGAGATCCATGGGTTTAAACAGTCATAGGTGTGTATGTGGCAAATGGCCATGGAGGCTTTACAAGTCTAGCCCATGGGAATATACTGGCATCAAGCCACCTGACGATACTCCCCAGTGTGTCTACTGAGTATAGTCACTGGAGTGATCCCCAGGGTAGGTATTCTATTCCCCACCCACTCCTCCTGATTTCTCTTGAAGAGGACCAGTGATCTGCTCAGCTTGGCATGTATGTGGCATCTATTCCATAGCGTGGCCAGCTCTGGGTTGTGAACCTGCCCCTCCAGCACGTCCTGTTGATTGTGAGGATGGGATTGAGGTATCCGGGGCATGTTGTGTGGGCAGATTGGTTTCCTCAGATGTAGAATTCCTGAAAGGGTTGGGTCAGGCATGGCTGTGTATGTCAGGCAGAGATCACACCTAAGTAGCTAATATGAGATAGAGATTCACTGCAGTTGTTGGAGTCTGTCTGTATGGGGCAAGTATGTAGTACCTAAGATCCTCTTTGTGAGGTACATTTGAAGCCTCTCCTGTTGTTGCTGGTGTCTAGTGTGGTACATGGCAAATGGGCCACAGTACACATTGATTGGTCTACTGAGGGGAGTGTACAGGGAAACAGTGTCCTTTTACTTCCCGGATTCAACACCCTGAGTCAAGAGAAGTGACACATGGAAGGACTTTCAGAAGACAGTGGCACTGTGGTGGTCACCATCAAGCTCACTGTCAACCTGTGTTCCCAGTTACATAATAACAACATCAGTATTCATTGGACTACCATCAATGTATTACTTTATGGGAACCATGTTGTACCCAAAGGGGATGGCAGCACATCATCTGCAATTGAGCTTATGTCAGGGTTCTGACAACAGTCATACGTCTCAGATAGGCCTTTGTGAAGGATGTCAACCTCAAGTGGGGGGTTAATAATAGCACCCACCTTGTAGTCATCTGCAAACATTGTCAGCCAAGTCACCTTTGTATTGGGCTGGTCCTCAGTGGTGTGGATTCCAAACATGAGGGAACTCAGGTCCACAACCTGTGGGACTCCACTTGTGACTGTTCAGCAGTCTGACATGGAGTCCGCTGCTTTCACACTGTGGGTTCTATCTGTGAGCTGGTTTGCAGGCCACCCACTTGAGTGTGTTTGTGTATGATTCCTGAGTGGGGAGTGATCTCCAAGGATTACATGGGCAGCCTATCTTGTTATCTATTCCATACTGTCACATAGTTATTTCATATGGCACAATGCTTATAGGGCTGCAGAGTGTCTACAGGTTCCTCTACAGTGGATGACAACTGTGGACCTTTTAATGTGGACACTGGGACATGTACTGTGTGGGCAACAGCAAAAAGTAGCAAACCCCCCAATGGCTATGGTTCTCACACAAAAACCAACACCCCCCACAGACAGAATACTGTTCACACACACACTTGCCTGGACTAAGATTAGAACACCTACCACTCTATTTATTACTACTACAGTGTTATGCATTTATCACATGCACCACATAGCCTATAGGGTGAAAGTTGTCCAAAGGTACTTCTAAGGTGAGGAACATCACCAGCCCTTGTAAAGTATGGGGATGGGTGATGTACTGGGTGAGAGAGGTCACAAAATACTTTAAACTACACATATACACACTTACACACACACATTTGCTAGAACTGGGATTAGACCTCCTACCTAAATAGTCATTTGTACTATAGTGTTACACAGTTATCACATGTGCCACAGAGCTTATGGGGCTAAGGCCTGATGAAAGGACTTTGAAGGTGACTGATATCTGCAGGACTGCTAAAGTAGGGAGAGGGAAAGTGTACTGGGTTTGAATGGACTCAAAAGCTTTAACTTGTAAACACACACATGGGCATTTGCCAGGACTGAGATTAGAACTCCTACCTAAATTAGTTATTTGTACTATAGTGTTACGCAGTCATCACATGTGCCGCATAGCTTATGGGGCTGAAACATGATGAAAGGGACTTCTAAGGTGACTGATATCTGCAGGACTGCTAAAGTGAGAAAGGGGAAGTGTACTGAGTTTGAATGGACCCAAAAACTTTAACTTCTAAACACACCCACACACACTTTTACATTTGCCAAGACTGAGATTAGAACTCCTACCTAATTAGTGACTTATACTATAGTGTTATACAATTACTGCAAGTGGCACATAGCTTATAGGGCTGAAGCTTGATGAAAGGGACTTCTATGGTGACAAACATCTTCAGGACTGCTAAAGTAGGGTAATGGGAAGTGCACTGGGTGGGAAAGGTCTGTTCATTTCTAGATCCTACTGACATTTCTCTAAGTGTATGACCTTCTATAGTACATGTGGGACTCCATTCCAGGGGTTGTTGTACTCCATAGGTTGGTACTAAGCTATCGGCCCTAGGGCTTATACAAGCCTAGCCATAACAATTCCCTGGCTATTTCATACCACAATATTTACTTCCCTGGACCCTTGTCTAGTAGGGTGACTGACGAGATCCCCGGGGTGAATTTCCTATCTCCCATCCAATTGTCAAGGTTCCTTTTGAAGAGGGCAAAAGAGGTGCTCTGCTTGACATGTATGGGCAGTCTATTCCAGAGTCTGGGGAGTCTCTGGGTCAGGAACCTAGCCCTCCAGCATGTTTTGTTCATTGTGATGATAAGGTTTAGATCCCTGGAGCATGTGGCTCTGAGGGATTGGGATTTCATTAAGTGTAGCATGTCCAACAGCTCTGGGTTTGACATGGCCTTGTATGTTAAGCTGAGATCACCTCTGAGTAGCCGATATGTGACAGAGTATAGCTGAAGTTTTTTTTAGATGGTCAGCATAAGGCATCTGCTTTAGGCTGTGATTCTTTTAGTGAGATATTTCTGCGGCCTTTCCAGTTGTTTCAGATGTCACGAGGTACATACCAAATGAGGCATTGTATTCTATAATGGGTCTAATGAGGGATGAGTACAGTGGGACAATGACCTCCTTTTTTCTGGATGAAAAGTCCTTAGTGATGAGATGTGCCACATAGAAGGATTTTGATGTGGTTATCGAAGGTGAGACCACTGTCCACCTGTGTCCCTAAGTCTCTTATTACACTTTTGTTGTTTAGTGTACTGCCACCTATGTGGCAATTCACGGGTACATGTGTTTTCCCAAAGGGGATAACTATACATTTCTTGGCAGTGAGCTTGAGCCCATGGCTCTGGCACCATGCATCTGTTTCTGTAAGGCCATTTTGTAGAATATCCACATGATTTGAGGATTTAATAATGGCTCCCAGTTTGCAGTCATCTGTGAACTTTGTTAGCCAGAGTCCCTATGTGTTGGCCTGTACTGCAGAGAAGTAGAAGCCAAACAAGAGCAGTCCCAGGACTGAACCCTGAGATACTCCACTTGTCACTTGTCTAGAGCTGGATTTGGAGTCTACTACTTTTACACTGTGGGTTCTTTCAAAAAGCCAGTTGGCAACCCATTGAGTGATGTAGGGATTAATGCCCAGCTTAGTAAGTTTATCTATGATTCCAGAGTGGGGGATGGTGTTGAAGGCCTTGGCGAGGTCCAGATAGGCTGTGTGGACCACCTTACCCTCATCCACAGTTCTGGAGACTGATTCAAACAAGTCAATCAGATTCAGGAGACAAGATCGTCCCTTCACAAACTCAGACTGGGTGGGGTCCAGTGTTTGAAGGTTGCCAATGTCTTTGTTTATAAGTTCCATGATAATATGTTCCATGGCTTTGCAGATCAGGCTTGTCAGACTGATGGGGAGGTAGTTCCCAGGATCAAAGGTGGATCCCCTTGTGGAGTGGGATAACTGTAGCTGTGTACCACTCAGTGGGCATGAAGCCTGAGGTGAGGCTATGATTAAACATGACACTTAGGTAAGGTGCCAGTTAATTTTGTAGTTCATGTAGTACACAGCCCGGGATGTCATCTGGTCCCATGGATGCTGTATTATTAGCTTTGGAGAGTGTGGTTTTTACCTGTAAGGATGTTATTATCAGAATTTGGCAATCTTTCAGTATTAGGATGGGACCTTTACGGGGTGAGAGGGGGCTGAAATTGGCACTGAATCAATCTGCCAGGATATTGGCAATATCCTTGGGGTCAGTATATTTAATGCCATTCTGTTATAGCTCAGAGCAGATCTGAGCATTGCCGTTTAGATTCTTGACATAGCTATATAATGCCTTGTGGTTGTGTTTGGAATATTTGGCAATTTTAATTTTGTAGCTAGCTTTGGAGGATTTTATGAGTGATCTCAGCTTCTTACTGAGGCTGGTAAGGGAGTTATTTGCATCCTGGGATTTTTCCTCTTTTCTCCAACTGTTTCTTCTTTTTGTTGTAAAGTTTATTTATGGCAGGGGACCACCTGATTGGCTTCCTTTTTTTGGAGGAGAGCATCTTGGTTCTATTTGGGATGGCACGATTCTTGCACGAGTGAATGTGCTTGTACAATGCCTTAGTGTAGGATTCAGCAGCCAAACTTTCAGCTCCTATCTGCATGAGTGTCATGAAGTTTATCACTTCTGACTTGAGTAGCATGAAGTTGGCTTTGGAGAAGTTTTTTATGGAGATTTCCTTACTGGGAAGTGGGGGAGGGATGTGAATGTCAAGGGTGATTATATTATGGTCAGACCTGACCAACAAGGGGGGGTGACCATGACGGGGGTGACCATAGGAGTGAAGCGATTTCCCATGTTGGTAATGACCAGGTCTAGAATATTGGAGCCCCTGGTGGGACTATGGATTAGTTGATCCAGGGCGTTGGAATTTATGAATTCCAAGAACTGTTGGGCAAAGGTGTTGGTACACGAGTAGTTTTCCCAGTTAATGGCAGGATCGTTGAAATCACCCAGTATTAGGGTGTTTGGTTCTATCTTAATATTTTCCAGTATGTTTAGAAAGGCATAGTGAGAATCTTGGGGCATGGTGGGGGATCTATAGCTAGCTACAATTTGGATTGCAGTCTTACCTAGTGTTAGTTGCACCTGGAGAATTTCAGACACATTGTGTTGGGCAACTAGCCTGGTGGTGTGAATATCCTTGGTAAATATGAACACTCCTCCACCTTTAGTGTTTCGGTCCTGGTTTGGTGGCCGAAAAGTGTGGTAAGAGTTGTAGCCTGGTACTGCAGAGGTGTTCTCTGGAGCCTTGAACCAGGTCTCAGTTATTGCACAGATACTGATGTACTCCATTTTTAGGAGTGCCTCGAGAGTGTGCATTTTGAGGTTTAGACTTCTAGCATCGAGTAGCATTACCTTCAGATTTTGCACGCTTGTGCCTGTTATTGTGATGGTTTTGTCATTTGAACTTTGCCTAAAAAGGCACTATAGGGGTGGCAAAAGCCTTAGCCAGTAACCTGAATCCCAGGGGCAACAGGTGCAGACCATCTCTGGCAAAGCATTGTGGTCTTTTGATCATGTCGTCCCAGGCAGACAGATACTGGATCCCCTTTGAATGACACCAGAAGCTTAGCCAATTGTAGAAGTCAATCATTTTGTCCTTATACTGTGGTATCATTCTGGGTGAAAGCAGGATGCTACTCAGGTCTAGGGTCATACCTGCCAGGGCCACATGATCCAAGAGCTCTTCCATGTCTCTTTTCATGTAGTCCATGGAGGTACGTCTCAAGTTTTTCACTCCAACATGGACAATGACAGAGTCATATTTGTACTTGTTGTGGAGTGACTTGAGTGCATGCATTATGTGGCAGATCCTGGCAACTGACAGGCAGCTGATTGTAATTTTCTCCCAGTCCAGTTTGTTTTGTGCTACAGCCATACCTCTCAATCTTCTGGTGTAGGATATAGGTTCATAGGTTGGTACTAGGCTATCAGCCCTAGGGCCTATACAAGCCTAGCCATAACAATTCCCTGGCTATTTCTTCCCACATTATTTACTTTCCTGGACCCCTGTCTAGCAGGGCGACTGACGTGATCCCTGGGGTGAATTTCCTTTCTCCCATCCAATCGTCAAGGTTCCTCTTGAAGAGGTCCAAAGAGGCACTCTGCTTGACATGTATGGGCAATCTATTCCAGAGTCTGGGGAGTCTCTGGGTCAGAAACCTATCCCTCCAGCATGTTTTGTTTATTGTGATGACAAGGTTTAGATCCCTGGAGCGTGTAGCTCTGAGGGATTGGGATTTCTTTAAGTGTAGCATGTCCAACAGCTCTGGGTTTGACATGGCCTTGTATGTTAAGCAGAGATCGCCTCTGAGTAGACGATATGCACAGAGTATAGCTGGAGTTTTTAAAGTGGTCATAGGGCATCTGCTTTAGGCCTGTGATTCTTTTAGTGAGGTATTTCTGAGGCCTTTCCAGTTGTTGCAGATGTCTTGAGAGGTACATACCAAGTGGGGCATTGTATTCTATAATGGGTCTAATGAGGGATGAGTACAGTGGGACAATGACCTCCTTTTTCTGGATGAAAAGCCCTTCGTGATGAGGTGTGCCACATAGAAGGATTTCCTGACTGTTGTGGCGATGTGGTTATCAAAGGTGAGACCACTGTCCACCTGTGTCCCTAAGTCTCTTATCACACTTTCTGTGTTTAGTGTACTGCCACCTATATGGTAATTCATGGATACATGTTTTTCCCAAAGGGGATAACAATACATTTCTTGGCATTGAGCTTGAGCCCATGGCTCTGGCACCAAGCATCTGTTTCTGTAAGGCCCTTTGTAGAGTATCCACATCATTTGGCGATTCAATAATGGCTCCCAGTTTGCAGTCATCTGCAAACTTTATTTGCCAGAGTCCCTTAGTTTTGACCTGTACTTCAGAAAAGTAAGTTCCAAACAAGAGGCCCCAGGACTGAACCCTGAGGTACTCCACTTGTCACTTGTCTGGAGCTGGATTTGGAGTCGGCTACTTTTACAGTGTGGGTTCTATCAGTAAGCCATTTAGCAACCCATTGGGTGACATAGGGATTAATGCCCAACTTAGTAAGTTTATCTATGATTCCAGAGTGGGGGATGGTGTCAAAGGCCTTGGCAAGGTCTAGATAGGCTGTGTGGACCACCTTACCCTTATCCATGGCTCTGGAGACTGATTCAAAGAAGTCAATCAGGTTCAGGAGACAAGATCGGCCCTTCACAAACCCAAACTGGGTGGGGTCCAGTGTTTGAAGGTTGCCAATGTCTTTCTTTATAAGTTCCATGATAATACGCTCCATGGCCTTGCAGATAAGGCTTGTCAGACTGATGGGACAGTAGTTTCCAGGATCCAAGGTGGATCCCCCCTTGTGGATTGGGATAACTGTAGCTCTGCGCCACTCAGTGGGCACGAAACCTGAGGTGAGGATATGATTAAACATGACACTTAGGTGAGGTGTCAGTTCATATTGTAGTTCATGTAGTACACAGCCTGGGATGTCATCTGGTCCCATGGATGCTGTATTCTTGGCTTTAGAGAGTGCGTTTTGTACCTGTGTGGCCGTTATTACTGGAATTTGGCAATCTTCCGGTATTGAGATGGGCCATTAAGGGGGTGAGAGGGGGGTGAAGTTGGCACTGAATCAATCTGCCAGGATATTGGCAATATCCTTCGGATCAGTATATTTAATGCCATTCTGTTTTAGCTCAAAGCAGATCTGAGCATTGCCATTTAGATTCTTGACATAGTTATAGAATGCTTTGTGGTTGTCTTTGGAATCTTTGGCAATTTTATTTTCGTAACTAGCCTTGGAGGATTTTATGAGGCATCTCAGTTTCTTACTGAGGCTAGTAAGGGAGTTTTTTGCATCCTGGGATTTTCCTCTTTTCTGCAAAAGTTTCTTCCTTTTGTTGTAAAGTTTGTTTATGGCAGGGGACCACCAGATTGGCTTCCTTTTTGGATGAGAGCATTTTGGTTCTATTTGGGATGGCACGATTCATGCATGAGTGGATGTGCTCATACAGTGCCTTAGTGTAGGATTCAGCAGTTGAACTTTCAGTTCCCGTCTGCATGGGTGTCATGAAGTTTGTCACTTCTGACTTGAGTAGCATGAAGTTGGCTTTGGAGAAGTTTTTTATGGTGGTTTCTTTACTGGGGGGTGGGGGTGGGATGTGGATGGTAAGGGTGATTAGCTTATGGTCAGAAGTGACTAACGAGGGGGTGACCATAGGTATGGAGCATTGATTTCCCATGTTGGTAATGACCAGGTCTAGGATATTGGAGCCCCTGGTGGGACTATGGATTAGTTGATCCAGGGCGTTGGAATTTATGAATTCCAAGAACCGTTGTGCAAAGGTGTTGGGACATGAGTAGTTTTCCCAGTTAATGGCAGGGTAGTTAAAATCACCCAGTATTAGGGTGTTTGGTTCTATCTTAATATTTTCCAGTATGTTTAGAAAGGTGTAGTGAGAATCTTGGGGTATGGTGGGGGATCTGTAGCAAGCTACAATTTGGATTGCAGTCTTACCTAGTGTTAGTTGCACTTGGAGAATTTCAGACACATTGTGTTGGCCAACTAGCCTGGTGGTGTGAATATCCTTGGTGAATATTGACACTCCTCCACCTTTAGTGTTTCGGTCCTGGTTTGGTGGCCGAAAAGTGTGGTAAGAGTTGTAGCCTGGTATTGCAGGGGTGCTCTCTGGAGCCTTGAACCAGGTCTCAGTTACTGCACAGATATCGATGTTCTCCATTTTTAGGAGTGCCTCAAGTGAGTGCATTTTGAGGTTTAGACTTCTAGCATTGAGTAGCATTACCTTCAGATTTTGCATGCTTGTACCTGTTACGGTGGTGGTTTTGTCCTTTGAAGTTTGCCTAAAAAAGGCACTATAGGGGTGGCAAGAGCCTTAGCCAGTAACCTGAATCCCAGGGGTGACAGGTGCAGACCATCTCTGGCAAAGCATCATGGTCTGTCAATCATGTCATCCCAGGCAGACAGATACTGGATCCCCTTTGAATGACACCATAAGCTTAACCAATTGTTGAAGTCAATCATTTTATCCTTATATTGTGGTATCATTCTGGGCGAAGGCAGGATGCTACTCAGGGCTAGGGTCATACCTGCCTGGACCACATGATCCGAGAGCTCTTCCATGTCTCTTTTCATGTAGTCCAGTGTGGTACGTCTCAAGTCATTCACTCCAACATAGACAATGACAGACTCATATTTGTACTTGTTGTGGAGTGACTTGAGTGCATACGTTATGTGGCGGATCCTGGCACCCGGAGATATCTGGAGATAGCCTATCAAAATGGGGGGACAATGGGCCATATGGTGATTGTGACTATTTCTCTCAGTAATGTATGGGTTGCTAGGGTTACTGGGTTTCTTTTAGCAGACATCTGACATATATACCATTTGACACTGTCATGTATTGTTTCAGTACCTCGTGACATACCTCCTCAGAGTATCACAGTGATTTATCAGAGGAATACAGGATGGATGATGCACACATCTAAATTATGGGCCAAATGCTATGCATTCTTGCACAATCCAGCCTGTTGAGAGGTGTGCCTATGGGCAACTGACTGCTGGAGCTGTGGAAACAGTCCAGCACCTTGGTGATATATTACAATGGTGGAATCTCTGTGCATTTCTGTTCTGGCCTGATCTGATTTCCAGTCCATGGCTGGGTAATATAAGTCAGACAGGATCAGGGTGACAGGCAGACTCCAGATAGATTTGTAGGGGATAAGATATGGGGGGTATCCTGGATCAGATATGTTTGACTATAGCTACCAGTGCTTTGCAGAGGGGTCTGCTCAAAAGTTGACTGCACTTGGAGGGTCTTGTGTGTGTCAGACTGTTTGACCAGCCTGGAGGTGTGTGTTTGTCTGACATATATGTATGACCTACCTCATTTTGCTTGGCTGGCCACATTTTGGGGTCAGGATGTTGCATAGGATGAGTGATCAGGGAAGGGTGTGTTACTCCTCATGGCTCTGGGCCAGGGTTCTGTGGTTGCAGACATGAAACCATCTTCCAAGGTTAGGACTGCCTGCAATGAGTTCATTCCCATGTTTAGACTCCTGTCCCTGCCTGTCGACTGTACAGGGTATCACAGAATGTCCACATTCGTGACTCATATATCTTATTGGTTATGCAAACAAGTGTGGTTTTCAAGGAAGGGTGTTTTGCAAGTCACTCAGAGTTGAAGTCAGATATTACTGACAGTTGACATTGCAGTTTCTGACTTCGTACCCATCAAATATTCCATGCTACTACAATCATTCCATCAACTTTATTACATTATTGGAGTATTATTTCAAAGGTGTCCTTCTCTTTGGACCTTTTTCACCTCATTATTCATGGCTTTGGCCAGATTTCTGTGCCTCTGGCACTGGCAGGTTTTCCCCTTGCAGTTAGCAGCATGACCTTTCTTTGCATTTTGTAGACTGTGTTATGTTGGTGTTATGGACCCCATGACACTCCCTAACAAGACACTGTGGGTGAGGCATGGGCATTTGATCATATGTTCCCAGGCTGCCAGCAGTGGTCAAGCCTGGCATGGCACCAGTATGTTGACTGCGGAAGTTACTGACAATTGCTTTCTGTTTATGTTGAGCCATCACTCTAGCTGACGGCTTGATGCTGCTACACAATGCACATTTGCAGAGACTGTGCTATTTGCTTAACATTTTGGTCCCATTTAGCATTGTGGTGTGCCCTATCTTTCAGACTACAGGCATAACAGTACTGACCACAGATCAGATTGTTCTGGCATAGACATTTGTAGTTTCAGACTTCTTACCTTTCAAAACCATACTGGCACTGCCAGGCCTGCTGTGATATCACTGTGTAAAAGTCTGTAGGTGGGGATTTAATGGATGTTGACATGTGTGGGCCTTTGCCAGGCATTTCTGTATGGCTTTCTACAGCTGATCTGCTGGGCAGGCTGGGGGTGGGTATGGGAGCCCAACTTTGACATCCATGCATGTGAGCTATGACCCCCCCCCAGTTATTTGGCTCACCACATAGACTGCAGTGGTATTTTAACTTGAGTGGTACTGAATGGGATGGGTAGGCCAATAATGGAAATACACTTCCTGCTGTCCCACAGAGCTGTCAGTTGTCTGCTGCTATCCCTGTAAGCCACCCCATTCCCTTGCATGCTTGAATCAATGCCATAGATATGCTATCAGAACATTCCACTCCATCCATTAATTTTCTTAAGGAAACTGACTTACTTTGTGCTTGAGACTGTTGTGAGGATGGTGCTTGAGGGATAACTATGTCAGATGCACACAGTACACTGACTGTACATAGTAGGGTATAGGTGGTGTGATGTTTGGCATCCATTTTACTGTGTGTGCGAGTCAGAGAGAGAGATCAGTCCCTCGGGTCCTACAGTGTCAGTGTATGTGCTATGTGTTGCCTCTTTGCTAAGGACAGGGCATACTGGGCACGCCTCCATCTACCTACAGGGGTTGGCTCAGGATGTTCCTCCTCCAAGTCCCTCTGTGCCTGTGGAGACCTTGCCAATGGTGAGGGGCTGTGTGGCCCTTCCCCATTTTGTTCCTGCTGCAGCTGTTTCTGCAAGATCATATTATGTAGCAGGGCACAAACATGTGTGCACATGTAGCTGGAGAGTACTGCTAGGCTCCACCGGATATGTCAAGGCAGCAGAACAGTGATTTGAGCATCAAAACACACGATCTATAATGATCCTGATTTGTGCCTGTGCCTCATTATGGCATTCTTGTTTGGGTGTGTGTGTATTTCTGATGGGTGTCATCAGCCATGGCTCCAGTGCATAGCCAGCTTCCCCCACCAGATGGCCATATGGGATGTCCCCACTGGTAATCGCCCGATACAGCTGTGATGAATGCCAGATATGGAAGTCATGGTAGCTTCCAGGGCTACCAGCACACACATTCATGATAATGTCCTGGGCATCACGCATGACCTGGCAGTTGATGGAGTGGAACCCCTTGCGCTTTAGGTAAACCCTACCCTGGTCACCAGGTGGTGCTTTGATGTGGCTGTGTGTGCAGTCTATGGCACCCAGTACTTCTGGGTATTCTGCTACACAATGGAAGAGATGCATATTGCTGGTCATATTCTCCTCACGGGTGTTGAGGAAGTAAATGTGCTCAGCGGTATGCGGCCGCATAGCATCCAGGAACTGATGGAGTATCCTGGATGCAGATGCCTGTGAGACGCCCATGATATTCCCAGTTGGTCTTTGGAAAGTACCTGTAGCTAGTATTCTTAAGGCTACACATACATTGGTATCCACTGGGATGGGTTTCCCTCTGTTGGTTCTGGGTCTGAGGTGAGGCCGGCACAGCTCAACAAGTTGCTGAAGTATGTCCCTTTCCTCCCTGTAGCTCTTTACTATCTCCAGATCATGTAGCTCCTGGTAGGTTATCCTGGGTCTGAACACTCTTCTCCTCCTCCTCAGTCTGAGTTGGTTGTCAGCATTATCCTCCTCACCACCCTCAGTCTCAAGGACATACTGATGGATCAAAGCAACAGCAGCCCCTAACATGTTTTGTTAGTTTTGTCAGTTTAAAATTCCCACCGAATGTGTACAGCAGTGGTGTAGAGTTTATGGGAAAAACCAGACTGAAAGGCTTTAGCATAGTTTATAGTAGTGTGCTGGGCTGCTGCCTGTGTAATTGGCTGATTCTGATACATTCCACCTGGCAGCTATGGTAGTTCTTCTTGATTGCCTTCTTTATGCTGTTTCCCCTTCCCATTTCCTCTCCGTTTAAGCCCTGATGCGAGTTGCACATTCCCGGTGCTCAAATGTAAACAGTTATGCTATCTGCTGTGTTTTATTTATTAATTTTTTTTGTTTTAGGTCCGGTGCATGCTGCACACACCCGTTTAGCTAAAGTAAACACTTTTAAGCAGAACTGGCCCTCCTTGGACGTGAACATGTTCTGCATTTCATGGAATAAGACTATACAGCCCTAGACACACCTCCTTCCTTAGCTGTGCTTAGCTAAAGGCAAACACGGGCCACTGCGCTCCAATGTGCTTACAGCAAGCATGACACACTGCCTTTTCATGTTAGCTGCTCCTCCTGTCTACATAGTGGTGTTACAGTATCTACACAGTTAGGTGCAGTCTGACACTTAGCAGAAAGTTGTGATTCAGTATAAATCCCCTCATTTGCATACACCACTGCCTTATTACATAGTTACCACACTTAGGCTGGGCCTTTCCCCATAGCAACCACTATTCCCTGGTATTGTTTTTATTCTGCATGCCATTGACTATAATGGCAAAATGCAGATTTCTGTAAAAATTGATTTTTCCTCCTTTTTTTATTTTCGGCACGATCCCGTTTGCGCATTGCTGACCTATGCTTAAATGGCCGAGATTGGCCAAAAAAAAAGTTTTATTTCAAAAAATTTAAAGTATTTTTCATGCCAATGGCCATATATATGGCCATTGGCATGCCTACTAAATATAATGCATCCTTTCTTTCGAGCTGTCATGCCTCCATTTTCTCATTTACAGAAATGTATTCAGCTAGTAACTGAATACATTTCTGAAGGTTACACTATTCCTGCACAAACACCTGCCTGCTTGCTGGATCACTAATTCACATCATTTGCATGTTTTTCACCAGCAAATGGGGTAATTAACATAAGGCAGTGGTGTTTGTGCAGTGTAGAAGCACTCGTACACGTCCCAGGAGCTCTATACTAGATCGCTCAGCAAACAAGACATATTGCGTGCAGCAGCTCCTGCACTATTCCTGTATATCATGCAGGGCTTATTGAATCTTGGGGTGTGTGAATATATAAATATATATATGTATATATATATATATATATATATATATATATATATATATATAATATATATATATAATATATATACACATACATATATATATATATATATATATATATATATATATCTATATATATATATATATATATATATATAGATATGTGTATATATATATATATATATATATATATATATATATATATATATATATATGCACACACACACACACACACACACACATATATATATATATATATATATATATATATATATATATATGTGTGTGTGTATATGGGTCCCTATCAGTTGAAAACTTGAAGCTTTTGAAAGGCGATTGTGTTACAGTGAAGATCAGGAAATTTGCCCTTTTCCTCACTGTAGTGTGGTCTTGGAGTTGGTATATATAATTCGCATGGGATGTGGGGGGTGTACTCCCCTACAAAAACATAAAAAAGGTGTGTGTGTGTGCGTGTGTGCGTGTGTGTGTGTGTGTATATATATATATATATATATATATATATATATATATATATATATATATACATTATTGAGAATAGAAGGAAATGTAAAGACAGGAAACAGGAGAAGAAGGCCAACACAGCAGGTATACACATATAACAAATATCACAAGACATGACAGAAAAAAAGATTAGAAATAAATATTAAGGCTAGATAAGGTACACAGACACCGCAGTCTACAACATATGCAACAGAACATTGACAAACAAAGTGGAGGTGCATACCAACCATGGTGAAATAAAAAAAAAATGTACCTATGCATTATTAGGGTCCATATTACAGCATCAAAAAAGCCATTAATCGAATGGCTTTATAATCAAAAATGTCGGTAATAGAAGTGTGTTTTGTGAGATCACTGTACAGTGAAGATTGGAAAATGTGCCCTTTCCTCACTGTAGTGCAATCTCGGAGTTGGCATGTATAATTAGCAGGGGGTGTGGGGGGGTGCAGTCCCCCACAAAAGTGAGTAATATTACCAGCATTTTCGATTATAAAGCCGTTCGGTTAACGGCTTTGTTGATATTGTAATATAGACCCCATTATTACAGTATGACATGTTGCAAACTGTGTGTCAGTCATACTTGGATGTGTACGACTGGTGGCAGTGTGTTGTAGGGTAAAAAATAGAGATCATAGTACACTTTGGATATTGCTTCCAGTACCCAAATAATCTGTCAGCAGTGCAAGTGTAAACCAAGCAATAGGACAGATGAGCAAATGCAGCCCCTGACATGCTGGAAAATTCCAGCAGAGGATAGAATTGAACCTCCAACCCTGCGTGGGAGAGGCAAACAACCAAGCACAGTGCCAAACAGCAGTACTCTAGCAAACAACCTGCTACCTAAACAAGTAGGTGTATGCAACCCAAAAAGACATGCAATGCAATGCATATGTCACTGACATATGCCATGATATGTATGACCTTCATTGGCCTAACAGGAAAATATTGGAAAGCAATGTCAATACACATACACATACCAATGACATATAATATATCTTGAGAAATTTATGATTAATGCTATATTACAGATATCAAGTTCTACACATGAAGTTCCACAATGTACACTGGTTAATATGTAACACACATGCATAACAAGAACAAGGATGTATTTTAAGCAGTAGCCAGTAGCTTCTGTGCATATGTCCTCCAGCTCTCTAATGCCCAGAGAGTCGACACAAGTTGACCTTCTATCAAAACAGCAACATGAAAATCGATGATAATTCTAACAAAGGTGAACATACACTATGCATATGTGCAAGATATATGACATACTTACAAAAGTGTAAGGGAGGTGGACTACATGGGCCCACATCAAGGGGGACTTGGCAGCACAGCTATACAGGCAAACAATAAAGCAAGACAACAATATGTAAGGGGACACATTGCAAATGTATAGGTATACCACATAGGGCGGTGCTAAAAGCAACCCAAACTACATTGACACGAATGGCCAATGTAAGTCACATGGGCAGACTGCATTGCTGATGTCAACAAAAATGGTCATGAATAAATCACACACCCACAGTATTGTGCAATCATAGAACAACAAACAGGCATAAGAAAACAAGCTAAGAATCTATCACATATGCATATATACTGTTGTGCCAATGTAAAACAACATATGGAGTAAACACCTATGGTTAGATTTCACTGACCATCATAGATATGAGAGTGAAAAGGACAGTCTTGTGAACAATATTACAACACATTAACATTAAGTCAGTGACTGCTTACAGTCCCATGGTACAATGGTGTTTCTGTATTGATTGGAATATGTGCAGAGACATGTACATAAATCAGTGCGTATGTACACCATTTACCAAAATGTGCAATTTTATGTGAATAAGGAATAGATACAGAAATGTAACACAGGCCAAAGAAGGCATACTCTACTGTTAATGAATAAATTGTCATTGATACGCTGCATGCATGAACAGTACTTTGGTGGTCTATACATTCAGTAAAGCAGGACTGCCCATATGTATCAGACACATTTATATGATACAATACAGCATCATCATTGCCAACACATGCCACACACAATCCGAGCATGCCAGTTTGAAAGTATGACAATTTGTCATCCAAAACACAGGGGCAAGTACTTGTTCATATGTTGAACAGATGTGACATGGCAACCCACAATTTATACTTATACCTCTGTAGTATATGTGGAATATGGGCAACATGTTGTTTGCGAGTTGGTGCCAATCCCACACATGTATACAGTGGAACTCTTGCAGCAGTTGCAGTATGTTAACTGACAAAACTCCTGGACAACTGAATGTTGAACGAAAGTCTAATGTGGTAAAGTATGTCTTGTACCCAGTGCAGCATAATGCTAAATGCCACATGACATCTGCAGTATACTTTTGGCCATGTATCACATAAGCATAGCAACAAAGAATTTTGCCTATATAGTCCAATCACGTATGTGCAAACACCAAGGTGGCAGCTTTACACAAGTGGATCACACAAGCAATATTTATTGTTCTGAGGGCCAGCCCTGATGAAGATGAACATCAGGAATAATCTCAAGGGTTATTTGAATGAGTGTTGCATAACCTGTGCCATATTTTGGAAGAAATTCCCCATCATGTCCCTCATCTGTGTCTAAAAGAATTGTCATCACCTCCCAGATCTGTTCCTGATAATTGCCTCATTGTGGTGCTGGGTGGCATCTTCACTAGGCTGCAACAAGGATGATGGCACATGCAGGTTCAACTTCCTTGTTGTCCTCATTGTCTCCATCATGGTTGTCATCTTCACTGGAGGACTCAGGCAATGGTCTGGCATGTACACGTCTCTGATGTCTGATGTGTGAGCATCAATGGTTCCCATGCTCTGTCAAGGTGAATCACAAGACAAGAAAGAAAATACACATGCATACCTGCTACTATATGTCTATATAACATACCCTCTGTGATCCAATACATAGGCAGAAAACAATCAGTATGAAGCCTTAGAACAAGGTATGTCCATAGTCAAGTGTAGCACAATATGCAATCTATGCCATTAATGAAATTCATAATAATGAAAATCACGTTTATCATGTCACACATTCCTCTAAAAATCATTGTGGATGTTAAACAGAAACTGATAGGAACATCTGAAATCTAACAGACATTAAGTACCATTCCGTCGGCATGTGATGTCTGCATATGAGAATAAAGGTATATCAGCATACATTGCAGGTGTCATTAAAACCACATCCTCAGATGAAATGGCCTAAAATAATTATGTAGAAGTATAATAAAAAAATGTTGCTGCTAGTGGATGGATCCTCATGTACACAATGCATTCCCTATGTCCTATTTTCTGTACTTATGGATGTTTTCAATATAGGCTCATGTTAGAGCCACTGTATCCATCAAAACATGTGAGCAGCTTACTCCAGGCCATGTCATAGCATGCATAACAGATCTTAATATTGGAAATCTTGCCATTACCTGACCACTTGTTTATCAGCCAGCAACTTTACACAGCCTGACATTTGAATAGAAACATGCCAACACTCACACAACACTGTGGAAATGAGAACATAACATAAGAACTGTGATCTGCACTCCTTGATACTTGCGATACATGCCTCACTACATTGGCCAGCAGACTGCCTGACAGAATGTCACTATTCTCATGTTTCCTGTCATGTATGTCTGCCCTGCACATTTTTATTGGTGTGTGAATGTCGACTGAAACCCAGGTGTTTGTGCATGTACTGGACATAAGAATAGCCACAAATTAACATATTGGTGTAATGAAGATATAGTGAGATGACAATCCAGTAAGACATACAAAAGCTGTATGAGAAAGAACTGATCAAAACAATATGGTCACTGGCTGTCCCAACATCAAATTTTTGGAATGCAACACATCACACTAGAAATAATGTACAATCTTTAACACAGTGACACCCTGTAATGTATGAAAACATAGTCCTATACAAATGTATCAATGCCTTGCTGACCAAGCTTAGGCATTTGATACAATACCCTTCTCTGGGATGGTAAATAAACTCATGGAATTAGGCATAAACCCCATTGTAACTCACTCAAAAGCCAGCTGGCTTACACACAGGACCCAGGAAGTTATGACTGGAGGGACCGCCTGTGGAGTCCTTCAGCCTCTGTGTTGGGTCTGCTCCTCTCTGACATCTAATTTTTGGAAGTCAAAGTCAATATCAGGGTCGTCTGGATTACCAAGTTTGCATATGACTGCCAGGGAAGAACAATCACAGAAATCACCCCAAGATATTAACATCTTACAGGAAGGCCTAACACAGACAAATGACTGGTGCTAAAGCCACAGCTTAAAACTCATTGCCAAAAAATGCATAATAGTACCTTTTGGGAAGCTGGACATACAGAGAAAACTACCTCACTGATAAAACACCTTTGCAAGTAGACACAGTAGTCAGGGATTTGAGGACTCATGTACATAGTAAGCTGGGTTTTAACCAACATGTTTCTAAGGTTGTAAGAAAATCATTCTATATCACTCAACTGATAAGTAAGGGCATGGCATCTAGGTAAAGGGAAGTTATTGTGCCACTGTACTCAGCCATCACTAGACAAATAATTGAGTATAACACCCCCTTCTGTCTGTACCAGACCAGGCACATACAACAGTTAATGTCCACAGAGGTTACTCACAAAAAGAATACAGGGTATAAACACAATGTACTATGCAGAATGCCTCAAAGCCCTATCTCTAGACTGCTGAGAGGTGATTTATGCCTAGAATACAACGCATTCTTGGATCCCGCTTTAATATAACTTTTGCATATCCATAAATTGAACAGCACCAGAACTACTAGATCTAAAGATTTAAACTTGTCTTGCGACATAAATAGAACATGTGGGAGGGACAGGTATGCATCTCAGAGAATCCCTGTTCTAAGGAATAGGCTTCCCAACCATGTGAAGCAGAGCCCTTCCCTATCCCTGTTCAAGTGCAACATAGACCAGTGAATAAGAAATCTGAAATTCACCCCTGGATTGATACCTATGTCTCTGATATACAGAGATGGTCATTAAATCATGCCGTAGCATACACCCTTTGAAATAACCTCTAAGGCATAGTACCTTGTGGGATACATTTTTGTTTCATGACTAGGATTATAAGGCCCCAGTGGCCACAGTGGTCGTTAGCCTAGTATACACCTATGAATGTATGGACATGTATACTGCCATAAAATAAGGAGAGCATTTAGTTCTTAGTAATTCATCCTGGGGCAATATAGTTTTCAGTTGCATGCAGCAAGGCTGTCTAGCAGTTGGTTAATTTTCTTGGTGTTTTCACTATTTGAAGGCATCTAGTCATTATGCTCATCATTTATTTAGATATCTAATGTACTTGGATGCATTGTACAGAGCATATCCTCTTGTCCTTACTCACCAGCCCTCCCCCTAAAAATGGACCTTCTGGCTGACAGCTGACAATATATAATTTACATCTGTATTCAGAATGTTTCTTAGTACTCTGTGCTCATCCCCATCCCCATTTTATCTCTTCAGACCTGATAAGATAGATGCACTCATTTCCCATACCTAACACTACAGTAAGCACCAATTCATCCATCCATTAATCCAGAACCCCTTTTCTAATATTTGCACATAAGATTTAGGTGCCACTTCAACAGTGACAATCATCTAGAGCCCAGGTTCACACCACTGAGTGGCTAGCCCTGCCACAGCTATTCTTTCATACCATTCACTACTGCATGTCTTTGGAATGTGGGACAAAACTGGAGCTTCTAGGGAAAACTCAAGTGAACACAGGGAGGACATGCTGACTCTGCAAAGAGGACACCCCACCCAAGAATCAAACCCGAACATCTCTTGATGTGAGGTTATAATGCTGTTCATTCTACCACTGTGTACAGTAAACACATAATTCCTGAGATTCATTAATGCCTACACCATTCTAAGTGAACAGACAACAAAGCATAACTCACATAATTGTAGTTTTCCTACTGAATTTCTTGCAGCCTTAAATATCAAGGGGAATTCATAAAGGTAAAAGAGAAAACTACAAGTACACTCAGAGTAATCTTTCTGACTAGAAAGCAGAAAAAGTGTGGTAGGGATGTTCTTCAATACAGATTGTGTACAGTTAGTGTACACTTGGTATACCCTTAGTGTATGCGTTGTCATGGAAATATTATTGATTTGATTTTGGTTCACCAATAAAAGTAAGCTAATGATTGTTGAATTATATTTATGCATTTCCCTCACTGACGTGTAGACTGGGAAATGAAAGCTTTTTCTTATTCATATTACTGCACAACAGAAAGGGCAGTATCACTCCTCTTATAGGTTTTTGATCTCAATTTTGTTAAAAACCTTACAGTGTTCCTTGCATTTAAACTTTTATTGTTTTTGTTTTACTGAATACATTTCCATATCACTCTTTTGCGTTCACATGACTTTTATGATCCCTCTCAAGTCTTTGTAGAGTTTCTAAAGTAAAAAACAAATATTCTCTTTTTTCTGCTGCTTTAAATGTGCGCTCTTTCCCCATATGAGGTTTGGTAGCAAACCAATTTGTTCAGGGATATCTTCGGGGGGGGGGGCTAGGTACAAATAGTAATGAAAATTAAGAGGGTATGGGAAGTGAGATAGTGGAGAATGGAGATGCAAGGGTTAAATAGGAATGTAGGATGATAGGGAGAAATGAGGTAAGGGTAGGGAGGGGCTTAAAGGGCTTTATGTAAGTGGGGACTATATATTAGGTCAACAAAATGGTATTCTGGTGAACACCTGTTCAGCGACCTGTAATCAGTGAAAATTGTGTCAACAATTTGTTGAATTTACTAAGGGCAACTAAATAGTTGCCCAAAGCCCAATGGAACAACATTTACATGACTCAAACCCACCCAGGTGGGGGGCTTCACCCCTCCCACCCCTCAACTATATATACCGGCTCCGAGATCGCACTACAGTGGGGAAAAGGGCAAAGTCCTTTAGTTATCCATTGTCCTTCAGTCAACTATTTAATTACATTAGTGAATTCAGTCAATTGCTGAAGTGATTTTCACTGATTATGGGTCGCTGAAAAGGTGTTTGCTGGAATACCATTTTGTCGACCTAATATAGACCCTGCAAGTGTGCCTGGGAAGGAATCACATTTTGCTATGAACTTGCTAAGGTGAGTGCTACGTCTGAGATGACCTGTGGATATTCTAGAGGTGATGTAGGCCTTGGGTTGGTGGTGATTGGTAAGTATACTTTAGTATATATTTTATATATTATATATATATATATATATATATATATATATATATATATATATATATATATATATATATATATTTTTTTTTCCCCTCTCCCCCTAATCTGGCTTATGTGGTGAATCTTGGTGGCATGGGGAGGCATGGTAGTCTTGGTGGGTTTCTGCAGGTTGCCCTTCCCCAGGATTCATGAATCCTCCGTGTAAGGCTAGATAAGTCCTACTCAGAAACTGCAGCTGAACGGTATGACGTCAGAGTGCCATGCATATTCATGAGGGCACGCTGACTCCACTCCAAGTCTAACATGGACCGTGCAGGAAGGCAGGGGGTGTGTCTGACTGCCGAGCAGTCCAAAGGTCCACGCCCCTGCAAGTATCTGAATTGTGAAATGTTAACACATATGCGCGAATCCGCTCAAATGTCTACATACCCAACACTACACTCCCTCACATTGTAAACCCCCAGTACAGTTATAAAATGTAAAACTTTTAATTTTTTTTTATAATTCCCAATATAGCTGCCCGTATTTGCACGTGTTTGCGCGGGTGTGCTCATTGCTTAGCTGCAGTTAGCAATTTCGACATTGAAGAGCATAATAAGAAATGTTTATGCAAATTAAGCCAAATAGCAATAGCATAGTGGTAAAGCCTTTGCAGAAAGAGGAGGCATTCATGGTTCGATTCCCACCACTCCCCTTTCTAGTTTATGTTTTAAATTAGTATATGAAATAATTCCTGACATATATGAATAAAATTTTACTAAAAAGCATTGAAATGGCCTATATCAGTGAACAAAATGTATATATATAAATATAAGAAGGATCTTGACATATAATTGCCCATAGCTAAGCAGCGCTTTACCCAGCACAATATAGTTGCCCGTAGTTAAGCAGCGCTTTACTCAGTGCAATATAGTTGCCCGTAGTTAAGCAGTGCTTTACCCAGCGCAATATAGTTGCCCATAGCTAAGCAGCACTTTACCCAGCGCAATAGGTTTGTGTGGAGCTGTGCACCATGCTAACCAGTGCACCGTAGGGCAACATGGAGCAACGTAGAGCAAAGTTGCCTAAACACAGCCACACCCCCTAGCCTGTCTGGACAGTAGTAAAATAAAAAGCAATGACAAGGTTCGAACCCGGGACACTGTGCACCATAATCAAAGTACTGAACCACTAAGCCATGACAGCTTAGGATAAACATCCACTGTTAACATACATATACTTATAAATGGTAGATTAACCATTGCTAAGCAGGTCTGCAGTCAGCCGAGAATTTTCAAAAATGGCCAATCACAAAAAAGTGCGGGAAATGCGGCATATTTAAGCTCCATAGGCGGGAATACTCGCCATAACTGATTGTAGCTCCCATCTGCAGTTAGAATGGCTGGTAATGGAGAGGGTACTCCCTTTCGAGCGCAATGCTGGGGCATTGAGGAGTCAAAATACATGGTTTGGCTCCTTGTCCACCATCATGAGTCAAGACTCCTGCAGGGCCAGTTCCAAGGGACGGAGTACAAAGCAGAGGCTTGGAACTGGTTAACTCATAATCTCACTAGTGCCACAGGCGTCCCTCGGACTGGTGAGCAAGTCCGCCACCATCATGCAGACCTGAAGAGACGGAAGCAGGACCTACTGAACCAATGAATACAGGAGGCCCGTGACATGCAAGATGCCCCACTACTGAGTAGGTAGCCATGGAATGCAGTATGTAAGACATGCTAATTTAGTCTATATAATGGATAGGTATGTCTCAATATCCCTTCATTTACTTCACAGCTGCAGATGTCTGTGCTGCTCATAAGCAAGCCTATGCAGATAGGCTGCTAAGGCTGCGCCACCAGGCAGGTTAGTAATTATTCTGCATGTATAGTTATATAAAATAGGTGAGAGAGCCTGAAAAAAAGTGTTGTAGCCCAATAATACAGCCATAAAATGCCCTGAATAATTCCTCTGCATGTACTGTTATATAAAATAAGTCAGAGAGCCAGAAAAAGAGTGTAGTAACCCATTAATAAAGGTAAAATAAGTCCTGAATAATATCTCTGCATGTACTGTCATATAAAATAAGTGAGCGAGCCGGAAAAAGAGTGTTGTAACCTATTAATAAAGGTATAATATGTCTTGAATAAGTCGTCCGTATACACTGTAATATCAAATAAAGGAGAGAGCCTGTAGAAAAGTGTGTAATGTAATTAATAAAGGTATAATACTTGGAGTGTGTCTGTGTCACTTACTTTGAAATGTTGTTGTACCCTTGCATTATATAAATAGTACTGTTGTATTAAGTGCTGTCAACCCACAGTTGGGCAGTCCCATATAAAGTGGATGAAGGAAGTGCCAGTAGCTGTGAAGCATATATACAGTCCTCAACAGTCGGTTAATGGCTGGCATGCATAGGTAAATCTGGCACACGAGTAGCTTGGTAATGTGTTCCCCAGAAATGTGAGTGTGCTACATGAAATGTAGGGTTCTGTAGAAATTTAACTGAAAATGCCATGTGAACACATCCAGATGTGTAGATATATAAATATAAATAAAATATATAACTATGTAGCAGTAACATCTGCATCTTGGACAGTTAGTATGTCAGATATAGGTCAGGTATATAATAAACTAGCCAAACCCATTACACAACCTAATGCATGTTGCCTAGTGTAATAATACATGTAGGGGATATACACCTGCAGTCAATAGGAATGTAGTGTAGACTAAAAGTACTTATAAGATGTTAATGGAGGTTTCTTTTTACACTCTACTGTATGTGCATAAACAATGCAATTCCACACCTCAATGGGTATGTCTAATCTCAAAACATTTGTTGGGACATATTTCCTATTGTTCTATAAATATCTGCATTTACTTTGATGCATGTGCCCTGTTCAAACACCACAATCTTGGTGGCCTGTTGCCACCAATCATCCCTGTATGCTGTTGTAATGTCCACTGCCGTTCAATATATGCATGTGTTATGCTTGCTGTTCAACTGTTGGAACCCTGGTGTGTTGGGTTAATGGGAATATTACTGCATGCTGTTACAACTAATTTGGAATGCTGTTGTCTATGTTGTAATTAAACACACCTAATCACAGAACATATGGGAAGGCCAGTCCCAGTGGACCCACCTGTCCCTCCTCAGCTGGCGATTGCACCTGGCACCAGCAGGTCCGGTGCCCAGCCCGGGCTCCCTTCCTCCATTGGTCCTGTGCCACCTTCAGGTGGAAGTGCTGCAGGGGATGGAGCTCGTCTCCCCCGTGCAAGCGTGGGCAGAGAAGGGCCACATGTCACCCTCTGAAGGGTCCGGGCAGTGGTGCGTAGGGAGATCCAGCGTTCAGTCGATGATCCCCTATGCCAGCTCGAGGCGAGAGTGGCTTGACTCATGGGTGAGCCTGCCCCTCCAACGCAGCCCCCAGCACAGCCACCATCGGGGCTGTGAAGGTGCAGTGGTGACTGCCCATGGGTGGGGATCTCAGTTCCACTGTTACCATCTGTGAGCTCATGGGCTTGCGATTTCCAAACATCCATCCCCCTCAATTGTGTTCACCCACCCCATATGTCATACTCCGCACCTGTATGCATCTTGTTTGTCTTGTCTGTTTACCTCCACAACCTACCTCCCCAAATATACCTACTTCCTCTACCTCACATTCCACTCTCACCTGAGGAAAAAAAAAAAAGGGCAATCTGTTCCCACAAACAAATTACGCCCCATACATAGCTGCCCATTTCACACACATGTCCACTAGACATGTAAACTGATAATTATAATTGACAGTTCAGCATAATTTGTTGTCCTCACCCCTCTCTCAGGGGTGGAAGGTTTAAAATTTCACTCCAAATATCTAGCATATGCACAACTGTTGCTGGTAAAGAAATGGGCAGCTATGGACCTTCCCTGCACCCGTCCTGCACATCCCAATCTGGTTTCCCTACTGTCTTTCCCTTTTTGTGCCCCCTTTTTCACCACTTTCCTATCTCCCCATTTTCTTTTCTTTCAAAGAAATTAGCGAGGGGGTTAGTGAGAGTAAGCACTTTTAAGCAGTAGTTAGCGGGTTTCAGCGAGTGTGCGCATGTGTGTGCTTAGCTAAGTATTGATAAGCATCACGCAAACCCGCGCAAACCTGCTTACAACTGCTTAAAAGTGCCTTAGTCACTCTGTATGTCAGGGCCCTTGTTCTGCTCAGCAGCAAAATAAAACACCTCTGTCAGTCTCGAACCCCAGACCTTGGACACACTAGACTGCATGAAGTACCACTAAGCCACAGCAGACATACAATAACTTGGAGCTGAAATAAATATATCATGCAATACAAAGAGTGAATGTAAAGGAAAAATAGGAAGGCCATAACACAAAGCTTGTTCTCTGGATCTTTACCAGCAATTGTTCTGGAATTGCATTACATGACTGTGATAAGAGAAGCAGCCATTCTAGCAGCAAACAATGTTATAGAGGCACTTTACAACCCCCACACAGTATCATAGCAGGGCAAACACTGGCATATTTGATTAGGGCAGAGGCCATACTTCCTAACTGTGACTACTTTTCAGGGGTGTCCCTGATTTGTGAAACATATTTTAGTGGTGTCCCTCTGAATCCCTCTGAAAAGTACTGACATTAGTCATAAAGGTGGGGTATTACACAATGAATAATGACAATAATAACAGTAGACACCGCTTGTACTTTATAAAAGGTGTACTAATCCACATGCACTGCTTCACTCAAGTTTACACTTACTGTCTCTATTATTTGGAAGGTGTACCTCACTTTTAACTACCTATCCCTGACTCCATGCAAATATGTATCTTAGTGTTTAATAGGCCTGGCAGAGGCACAAACACACAGGCATATCAGCTTTTCTGCTGTTACACACTCTGCAAATAGCTTTGGGAGGACTTCCACAAGCATACCCTTATGTAGGAGTACAACACAGAAATACCAAAGGATGTAGCCATGTATTGTACTGGTAGCAACTTACTGTAACAATGCCATTGTACCAGTGCTGAAAACACCTGTGGGTTGCACAGACAAAGAATAACAGGCTAACATCTGGCTACCATCTGGATAGGTTCATAGCTGGGAATTATGCAGACAGACCACCTGCCTTGATAAACTAACAGGTACACACCAATCCTTTAAGTCCAGTAAGATAACATTCACACAATAATACAAAATGCTCTCTGTATGTCTGCACCCCCCAAATTTTAAATATACGTGTGTGTTTAGGGTCTACCAAGGATGTAGGTAGGCATACTCAGTACTGGAATTGTCCAGTTTTCCTGAAAATCCTGTGCTAATGTCAACAATAAAAAACACAAACCCTGCAGAAGTGAGTACATTAATATGCACAGTATAACAGTTCACATACAGTTCATGTGCCAAAAGAATACTGCTCAATAACTACTTTTGTATGGCAGTTAATTATATAAGTAGAAAAGAAACTGCATACTCACATATATCTTGTGTAAACATTTGTAGGGGTGAGTTAAACTCTATACTGATAGCTTTGTACTGGAAGTGGCAACAGTCAGGTCTGAGTACAACATGTACATCACTGTCTACACCTCTAGCTTCAGATATAAGAAGTATACCAACCTTCTGACTTAAACAACAGTGTCCACAGCAAACAAGCATGGGCCCCACTCTGGAAATCTGAAAGGGCTACGCCTACATAACTTAGCAATTTATAGCACTGGGTTGCTATGACAGTGAGTACTGCAATTACCACACAGCAAGCTGTATGCATTTACCAAATGCTGGGCACCAATTGGTGCAGTGGGCATCACATGTACATGTGTAGATACCTATAAAAGCAGACTGTACTTGCTACCCCCACATGCATTCATTACATTACATGTGTTATAGCATCTGTAAACCTGGAGAGGAGTAAAAAAAATTATTACTTAATAAAACAAAAATTTAATTAAGTAAAACAAATTTACTGAATTACTAACCAAAATATTAATTAAGTAAAAAACAACGTAATTAATATCCAAAAAAAATTAAGTAAAAGCAAACTTTACTTAATTAATGCCAAAAAATAAAATGTCAAAACATACACAGACGGACCTGAAAGTGACAAACAGGTATGTAACAGATATGTGGTTACCGGCAAGTAGTAGATGTTTGTGAAGAGTACTGTACATACTTTGAAACATGCATATGTGACAGCAGTAGGTGTGTATGCACTGATGCCATGCATAACTACTGCCATGGACAAATTAGTGTGTAGCTGTGTGCAGTGTAACATATGTAGCTCAGCATTAAATGTCAAACATCTGATCATGTTATCTATGTTCTGTACAGTACTGTGTATAATGGCTGTTTGGGGGAGTAGTGCAAACAGCTATATAAACCTGGATGTGACAGAGTAACACATGCATGATAGTCATATAATGTGTAGCTTAGCATTGGCAACTGCTGTACCAGGCAAGTATAGTAATGTAGCATTAGCAGCTATAAATACTCCCTGAAATATTACTGTTATGCACACATGTGACAACTGTTCATGTTGTAGCAAGGCCCAACAGGTCATCCGTGAGGTCTATGGACTTACAACAGTGTGGACCTTGTGTGTGTATGGCACACACATATGGAGAGATATTTATGTGTCAGATATATTAGCATCTTAACATGTGCATAGAGCAAGGGACATATTGCAACTGTTTATGAAGGGTGGACATATATATGTAGGTGAAGGTTGTTATGTGCATATTTTTATTTAGGTTGTAGTGTGTGGCAAACAAGACAGCATACAGTGCTGGTATGTGGCATGTGGTGTTCAAAAGCTGTGGGTATGATTTGTTAAGTTTTTAGTATTCCAGACAGGGAGTCCTGCTAAAGATACATGGACTGAGAATACCTTCAATGCATTCTGCACAAGACTGTGCAATATTATTACATAACTGTATCCCTCTCAACCTTTGCATAATTGATATTCCCATCATGAAAGGTGGACTGTATGTGTGCCTATATGTAAATCTATATGTACACCAATGGATGTATATATGTATGCTCAAGCTCAATGTTGTAAATGTATTGCCATCCCTTTTGTTAAAAACCCTGTACCCATAAACTACCACATGGGTGGTAGTCTACTCAACACCAAAAGTGTGATAAGAGACCATGGGACAAGGTGGACAGTAGTGTCCCTTTTGATAATCACAGTGCCATACTAGTCATGTAAACTGTGTATGGTTCACATGTCATCAGAAAAGGTGTGTCATCCATGGAAAGAGAGGTCAGTGTTCCACTCTACTCATCAGTCATAAAACCCATCATAGAGTACAATGGCCCTTTTGGTATGTACCTCAGAAGACATCTACAACAACTGTAAATATCAGGCACATACCTCACAAAGAGTATTACCAGACTCAAAAAGATGCCCTATGCAAACTGTCTTACAAAACCACAGCTACACGGTGTCACATACCGCCTACCCAGAGGCAACCTTTGCCTAACACACAAAGCTATGCCAAACCCACAGGTGTTGGACATGCTCCATGTAAACAGATCAAAATCCCTACAAGCTACACACTGTACTGATCTAAACCTTGTAACATCAAAAAGCAGAACATGCTGGAGTGGTACATTCTCATCTCAGACACATACCATACTCTGGAACTAACTACCTATCAATAGCAAAGAAAGGTCCTCATTAGCAGTCAGCATGAATAATCATGATGAATGGATGTAAGATAGGAAATACAATCCGGGAATCCCCTCTGTGGCTCTGCATGATAGGGGCACATGAACTTAAATTGCATGGGTGTTGAAGGGCAGGGTACCATATAGCTAGGCTTCTATAGGCCCTATGGCTAATAGCCTATTAGCTACCTAGGACCCGATACACACACGCATGTATTTGTTGCATTAATTGCTATGTGAGGTTGACTGAGTGTGATGGTGAATGTGTAGGTGAATGTGTCAACATTGTGTATATGTGTGATAGCCTAGTGGGAAACTGTTTATATCATGGTATGTAGTGTTCTAGCTCTGATCCCTGCAAAAGATATGTATGCTATTGCTAGGCAGGAAAAGCAGTATGGCATATGGTGTGATGTAGTCCCATGGTGTTGACTGGAGTGTGCCATTGTAGGCTAAAGCAGTACATGTATGCTTATTAATTGTTAACACTAATGAATACAAATCCCGTATGAACTGTAGTACTACCTGAAGCTGTAGGCCTAAACAGCACAGTATGGTGTATATCCACATTGCTTGGAAACACTGTTTTGTTTGTTACCTGTAGTCCTCACACATTACATACCTCAGGCATAAGGTTTTGTAAGTGCTGACACACAGTACTGTATGGTACACAAGTAAAACTCATCTGAGTTGCCATACCTTTGTGTCATGTAGGTATGTCTGATGTGTGTGTGGGTATGCCTGTAACATGGCCTCAGTCATATGTGTGTTACAGGATATAAGTGCATATCTAGCAACATGTATAGTGTAGTACAGCAGTATGCCACCTATACTGATGAATGTGCACATATGTTACTTAGGGGTTTGCTATCAACAAGTAGTGTGGTGTACTAGTAGTACTGTAACTGTACTTTACAATCATTTCAATGGATGACATATTTCTGTATGCATTAGCTTCATATATACCTCCTGTGGCTAGGTGGTGCATTGTGTCACATACAGTGTGCCATGTACTGTTGTATAGTCTTACATACTGGTTTCACTTTGTTGCTGTGCAGGACATGGTTTAATATATAGAACGTGAAAGGCGCTGTCAGGCAGTTTTGGTCTGTGCACTGATATGTGGTATTAAAAGTGTGCATCTACTGACAGCCAATAAGTTGCTATATATGGCATATCTTTGACATCTGTACTTTAGAATGTTAAGTGTGCCACATGACTTGCTCACAATTATTGTTTTATTGTCTTCCAGGGACATGTCTCACCATTGCAACCCTGCATATTCCCCTGAACAGAAGGAAATCATAATATCCACCCTAGTACAACATCACACCCTGCTGTTCTCCAGAACCAGCCAGGACCAGCATGAGCACACTGCACTGTGGCAAGATGTTGTCCATCGGGTTAATGATGTAGGCATGCATAACCAGACTTATGAGCAGGTACGCCATCACTGCAGTGATTTAATTAGACATGTCCGGCAGCATGCCTCCAATGTCCGCAGACAACAGCTTGCCACAGGTGGTGGTGCAGCATTACATCCGGCCCTCACCAGAGTGGAAGAGCTGCTCCTCAGCGTGGTGGCTCCTGGCCAACCACCACAACAGACATGTGTCATCATGGAGGCCGGAGTCACACAGCAAGCTGACTCGGAGCGTGCAGGTAACATGGCATATCTGTAGACTACTGTTAGCTTGATTGTTAGAACATGCATATGTCAGATGTGTACTGTGTATTTAGAAGATGTGGAGCCTGGTGTTGTGCAATACTGATAATTTGGAACATAATCTGTATGCCTGTGACTGTCAACCATTGTACTTCTGTAAAATTGCAAACTCACAGCAGCAATGCCATAGTTGATGACACTGACAAACTGTCTCATATCCTTGTAGGTCCCTCTGGTGTGACAGCAAGACAGCAGGCCCATGCTGGTGAGTGTTCTACATTTAATATAGCAAATAACATGTGCATGTCATAGGTGAGTTGTAGGCCATATACACATGTAAAACACCTACATATAATGTGTGCTCTGCATGTTTTCTCTGGGACTATGCACATCCCAGTAACATGAGTAGCTGCCTCAAACACATGCAATACACAGAGCATCCCAAACAATTCTGGTACACTCTAGTGGACATTGTATAGGCAGAGTCAATACACATGCACACAACATACACCACTTTGTCATATGCAGTACGTGTTAATATGATACACATGGCGTATTTAGACACCTGCTGTAAGGTCAGACTCCAGTATCCCAAATGTCATCCACACAGCACACATACTATACCTGAGGGGTAGAGGCCTATCATGCGGTGATGCAACACTCTTCAACACACAACACATTCATGTTAGGCAATGCTCCCTATTGAACACCTTACATACCCATGTAACAACTGCCTGTGAAATGGTTAATATAGCCACAGTGCTGCAGTTCAGGTACAGCAAGATAGTTGCCAGTGTGGCACACATTAGTGGCCTTGAGTGACCACATGATGCTGCCTGATGATGGCTCATGGTACTACACTACATCCAGTTACAGTAACTACAGTACTACACATAGCATTTATTGCTATACACCTGACAGTTGTGTGCATCCAGCCATGGTATGCATACCTGTGAGTGATGGTGCACAGGACATTGAAAAGCATTTAATACTTGCACAGCAATGTTGTTTCCATGTACACATTGTGTTCCAGGGTGAGGCCAATCATTGAACAACACACATGCATCAAAGACATGTATACTGTTATTAGCAAGGACTCTCTACACTCGCACTGCATGCTGTTGAGCAACACACATCCTGCATGCTGACACGTGTGATAGGACTCTTTGGCTTGTGATACTGTACTCCACCATTAACCACTAATGAGTATGCTCTGGATTGCTGTTGGTGAGTGTGTGTGTGTGTGTGTGTGTGTGTGTGTGTGTGTGTGTGTGTGTGTGTGTGTGTGTGTGTGTGTGATGTAGTGTATTTGTGTTCATGTGTTCATGTGTGCATGTGTTCATGTGTTCATGTGTGCTAACATCATGTACAGATTGTAAAGTGTGTTTCCTGTCTTCCTCTCACAGGTGCTGAGGTTGTGTTGGTTGAGTGCAGCAGGGAACCTGAAGTCACTGCCACAAATAGTGGAAATGATGATACATGTGTTGTGGCACAGGCAGGTTTGACAGGGTCTGTCGTTGGGCCGCCAATCAACAGTACACAGTTTTCCATGCCATCTATGTGCACATTCATACTGCCAATACATCCCTCATCACCAATGGCCTTAGCTGAGGGACAGCATACAGTAGAAATTGACCAGGATAGTGTGGTATCTATGGCACATGCATCCCCTCACAGCAGCCATACCCAGATTCCTGGAATGGTACCACATAGGCAGATGTCCAGGGGTTCTCATGGGGGCATTGCTCATCATAATGCCCCTGGCAGACATGCCCCCACACGTCTTACAACCTCAGGTATGTTCCGAGCTGTAATGCAGGCACAGGCACGTATAGAACAGTACACCAGACAGGGACTAAGGGCGCAGAGGGTCCATAACACTGCTATGAATGACAGTATCCGTGACCTTGCCGGTGCCATCCATAATTGGGCAGTGCAGTGGTGCAACGGTTAATGCTGTCGCCTCACAGCAAGAGGTTCTCCGGTTCGATTCTCGGCTGGGGTGCCTTCTGTGTGGAGTTTGCATGTTCTCCCTGCATTCGTGTGGGTTTCCTCCTCACTGCTTCTCTCCCACATTCTAAAGACATGCTTGAGGGCCTCCGCTGAAAACAGGATCTATGGAACCTAGTCAGACTTTCCCGGTCAACAAATGTTAAATAAATAAATAAATAAATAAATAATTACACCAAGGTCATTGATAGATGTTGGGGAGACATTAGATGTCCTCCGCAATGTCATGTCCATGTGCCAGGACAGTGCAGGATGGCTGAGACGTCGACATGGACGTATGCCAGCAGCATCATCAGCTGGCAGTCATCACGGATGACACACAAGTCACAACCGCTCCCGTAGTGGCAGTATCAGCCCCAGCAATGTTGGGGCTGGGCTGTCAATAGACTGTCATAGAAGACCACGTGCATGTGGCTTTTGCCAGTCCCAGCAGGGACATGGGTCCAGTCGACATCCCTCTGCCTCTGATGATAGTACCCCATCTGGCTTAGTACCCGATACTGTCTGTGGCACCCCTGCCAGGCACAGGTACTGTGTCCGTGGCCAGAGACGGTGATCTGTACAGCCTGGCAGGTACAGTCTGTGGCTGTCCCACAACCTCCCGTATATGGCAGCCAAATGGTGGAACTGTGTGCATGCAGACACACACACATAAACCAAACACCTAGGGCTAACACATACACACACACATGACATCAACATTGACCCATGCTATACTGTTGTCCCTCACACACACACACACACACACACACACACACACACACACACACACACACACACACACACACATTCATGTCGATTGGATGGGTCAATGTTGGGCTCTGGCAAACCAACAACACACCCTGTGCATATGATGAAACTGTGCCACCTCCTGTCATCTGTAATTTTGATGCAGGAACAGGCTAACATGGTGCTGATGCACAGGGTGACTTTATAGCAGTGTAGCAATGTTAGCATGTTGTCAACAGTAAAGTGTAATGATATCCTTGTAGGTATATCTGAGCAGGCATGATGCATTAAAGCTATGATTATCAATGTAGTATTGTTTACTCCAGTGTTAATTCCAAAAATGTATTGTCCGCCCATGTGCCACTTGGCTGATGTGTGTAGTTTTGGCAGCATGTATTGGTGAGTGGACAGTATGTGTGTGATGTGTGCAGTACAGATTTGCAGGTGTACATTTGTGAACATGGTGGAGGCGCACTGTCTGTATGTACGTGCATAGTGGACACATGGGAAGGGTGACATGCCCTGTATTACACAGTGTTAACACTTCATAGTTTCTATTGGTGGCTAGTATGCATTTTACTACACATATGTTTTAACTTGGGTACACATGTGTGTATGACATGGTTTGACACTATGCTGTGGGTGATACTGTTACTATCTGTCATTGGTTTGCATTCTGGTAGTATACACAATCTCAACAGCCTGACTATAACCAATTGTTAGATGATGACTTGACAACTGACACACAGATGTAGGAAACTCAGTAGCATTTGGATCCTTCTGGTACTATACTATGCCATTAACCAGTGATATTGACCTCCACCCATTCCTGGGACCACTTCCTGTTTGGCATGTAGCCCTCTTAGGGACAAGCAAACACACTAGGGATATGTCCATCCATATCTGGAAATGCATACAGTGGCCTACAATACATTCTCTGGATGAGACACTTATCCTCCACAAGGGTATCATACAGACAGATACATGTTGTCCAACCCATGCTGTAAAGCTATAAGCCAACTATAGCATAGTCATCCACATTTACTAAACATAGTATCCCGACAGTACCACATAGGTAGTAGCCCCCAACATGTAGAACGGGTACCGATTTTTACATACAGCCAAGTGTTATGTCATCTGTTCTTTGGTATTCACATTTCCAAAGGTATTCTGAAGTCCCTCTGTGTATCACATAAGCAATAAGGGGTCTGTATGCATATCCACAAAGTTGTTGTACACCTATAATGAATGTCCATTATTGACAGACTTTGTTGTGTCTGAACATGTTTGAAATATACCCCAGGCATGAACCCTCACTCACACTATTCTATAGAAACTGTCATGGGTGTGTGTGACAAAGATGACCTAGGCCACAGATCACTACAGTGGCTGGCCTTGTCACAAACATACATATGTGACCTAAGGTCTGAGAAGCAGCAGCACAATCTGTCAAAGGTAACAGATGTATTCATGTAGAAAGCAGGCTTCACACCTATGAACTAACTGAGGTCACATGTACATATATGTATTTGCCACACAGATACCTGAAGTGTGCAATGCACATACTGTTGTTATACTGATATGTCATACAGTAGTAAAAGCAAAACCCACAACACATTGACCAACAGTGTCACACACACACACACTCAGCAATTGCAGGATTCAAATACCTACCTAACTATGTTATGATACTAGAGAAATACGCATTAACATGACGTGCTATATGCTTTACTGGGAGTTTTCATTTCCACTGCTATATTTGTAGGATGCTGACATCATCAGACTTGCCAAAGAGGAATATACCACTTTTAAGGTGTTTTCCTAGTCTCCAAAAAGGGCACTCTTCTCAAAGGAAATCACACAGAAACCTACACCCCCCCCCCACACACACTCAGCAATTGCAGGATTCAAACCCCTACCTAACTATGTTATGATATTAGAAAGATACTCGCTAACTTGATGCACTATCTGCTTTACTGGGAGTTTTCATTTCCACTGCTATATTTGTAGGATGTTGACATCATCAGACTTGCCAAAGAGGAATATTAACATTTATACTATATGTGTGTTGAAAATCAAGCTGTATTTTTTACTGTGTCATAACTCTACAGGGATTATGCTGTGCCTGCATGGTTTCCATGAGGCAATTTGCATAGACTTATCAACATTTCTTCATACAGGCTGACCAGTGAAATACTGTCATGGTTTAGTGGTTCAGTACTGTGACTATAGTGCACGGTATCCTGGGTTCGAGGACTGTCACTGCTTTATATTTTCATACTAGGCAGACCAGACTGCTTAAGGTCCAGTAAAGCAAATATGCGTATGTTTACCTGCTTTTGCTCAACTATGCCCAACTTTGACCGAACTTGCCCAACATTGCTCAACGTTAACCAACATTGTTGAATGTTGCCCAATATTGCTCAACATTGCCCAAAGTTGTGCTAGTTAGTGTGTGCAATTTTGTTTACATATACTAAATAGTGGTAAAAACTTTTTAGCACTGCTTTATATTGCTTAAAACATGGAAATCATGCCTCAGGTGGTGCTGCAGGGCTGCCTATGTCGGATGCACAGAGTACACTCAATATACATGTTTGAAAACAGGTAGTGTTAAGTTAGGCATCCCTTTTACTATATGTGCGAGTCAGAGAGAGGTATAATTTCCAGTGTTCCTACTGAGCCAGTGTATGTGCTATGCATTGCCTCTTTGCCAAGGCCAAAGCATACTGGGCATGCCTCCTTCTGCCTACTGGGGCAGGCTCAGGTTGTTCCTCATCCGAGTCACGCTCTGCCTGTGATGGCCTTTGCAATGTTGGGGGGCTGTTTGGCCTGGCCCTATGCTGCTCCTGCTGCAGCTGTTTTCACAGGATCATGTTATGTAGCATAGCACATACCATGACAATTTGGGTACATGTAGTTGGTGTGTACTGCAAGGCTCCACCAGATGTGTCCAGACACTGGAACCGTGACTTGAGCAGCCCAAACACACGCTCTATTACATTTCGTGTTTGTGCGTGTGCCTCATTATGGCATTCCTGTTCAGATGTGTGTGTATTTCTGATGGGTGTCATCAGCCACGGCTCCAGTGCATATCCAACATCCCCCACTAGGTGACCATGAGGGATGTCCCCATTGGCAATTGTCTGGTACAGCTGTGTCAGATGCCAGATATGAGAATCATGGTAGCTTCCAGGGCAGCCAGCACACACATTCAGTATTATGCCCTGGGCTTCACACGACCTGGCAGTTGATGGAGGGGAAGCCCTTGCAATTAAAGTAGGCCATACCCCACTCACCAGCTGGTGCTTTGATGCATATGTGTGTACAGTCTATTGCACCCACTACCTCAGGGTATTCCGCTATTTGCTGGAAAAGACGCATATTGCTGGCCAATGCCTCACGGGAAATGGTGAAATATACATGATCACTGACATGTGCTGACATGGCATTCAGGAACTGGTGCAGTACTCTGGATGCTGATGCCTGTGAAATCCCCATCATATCACCAGTTGGTCTCTGGAAGGTACCTGTTGCTAGTATTGTTAGGCCAACACATACCTTGGTTTCCACTGGGATGGGTTCCCCTCTGTTGGTTCTGTGTGTGAGGCATGGCCTGCACAGCTCAACAATTTGCTGCATGAGGTCTCTGTCCACTCTATAGCACTCCACTATCTCCAGCTCATGTAGCCCCTGGTAGGTTACCCTGGGCCTGTACACTCTTCTCCGTCTCCTCACTGTGGGTTGCTCAGCAGCATTCGCATTGTCACCACCCTCAGCATGTTGCATATGTCGCCTTATAACAGCAACGGCAGCCCCTAAGATTTCTTTGTCTCAGTAAAGCTTTTTAAGTTTTCACTTCATTAATTTAATGCAGTGTTGCAGTGTCTGTGAGGAAAACATGGTGGAAAGTTGTTTGCAGAGTTTTAAGTACTGGGCTGGGCTAATGTACTGCCTGTGTAATTGCCTGATTCTGATTGTTTTCACCTGCTAGCTCTGCTAGCTCTCCTTGGTTAACGTCCTACTATTTGTTGTGTTTCCTTTCCCCTTTCTGTTTCCACAGGGGGCAGCGCCGCGCAAACACATGCAAACATGGGCACACCAGCTCATACGCGCGCACACATGCTTACACGGCCTAACACTTGCTGACTCCTGCTTAAACGTGTGCACAGAGGCACAAACACACTTACACAGATTTCAACAACCTTACACATGCTTACTCTGGCTTAAACGCGCACACACAGGCGCACACATGCGCACACAGTTTTACTCAGATTTACAGGCTCGCACCCGTGCGCAAACACGTTGCAGGCACTTCTACAAGAAACTTTAGTGTTATCCATGACATACACCTTCAATTTCTTGGCTTTAGCTAGGATACCTGCTGACACGCCTCTTCCAGTGATGAGTAACTGACAGCAAACACATGCCACTCTGCTCCAATGAGCTTACATTCTTTTATACATACCCCCCTCATGATGTCACCTATCTTCTACTTTGATACTCCCCTTATCCTACTCTTACATTCCACAGACTTTGCTCATATGCCATGTAAAATTGGGATTCACTATCCTTACCCTCATTTGCATAGGATTGCCTGCTATTGCTTGGTTAAATCTCTTAGACTGAGCTTCCCCCCTTAGCAACCTCTACTCAGTAGCCATGTTGTCTTCAGCCTGCCATTCACTTACATGGCAGTTGAATATTTTGAATAAAATCCCTATTTGTGGCTTTTATTTTTTTTTCATGGTTTTAGAGTGCAGCACTTTTGCGCGATGCTGCGCTATGCTTAAACTTCGGAGATCGAGGTAAAAAAATATATATATTTTTTTTATTTTGCAATGGGAAAAATTGCCACTGGCCATATATTTGGCCATTGGCATGCTTCCTCAACTGGATGCATCCTTTATTTGGAGCTGTCACGGCTCCATTTTGCTATTTGCAGAATGGTACATTTCTGCAAATAACACTACTCTTACTCAGACAGGTTAGGGTTTCCTGGATTGCAAATTTACCTCATTTGCATAGCATTCAGCAGCAAATGTTCCTGGATCGCTCGGCAGACATGTTGGCTGCATGGAGTCTTACTCTACTCGACTCCGTGCAAGCCTTAGTGAATCCAGCCCCTTGTCTTTTCTCTGATGAATGCTGGCAGGGGTTTGCCAGTCTGATGGTGGAGCTGGTTGTGGTTCATTGGTGTTTTGTGGTGTTGGCTGAGTGGATGAATGGAGGTGATGTGTTTGGTGACAGTTACTTATTTATTCTCATTTTGGGGAATTGGTGGGGCAGTTCAGCTTATCGGTGGTTCCTTGATTTTAGGCCCTGTCCATGTTTCTGTGATTTGTGCTGTTGT
Source organism: Protopterus annectens (assembly GCF_019279795.1). NCBI lineage: Eukaryota > Metazoa > Chordata > Ceratodontiformes > Protopteridae > Protopterus > Protopterus annectens. Next base: position 1,845,679,096 of record NC_056739.1, read on the forward strand.
TGGTTGAGTTCCCTCAGTGGTCTGTTGTTTGTCACAGCATGGTTCCTGGGTTGTTAGGTGTTGCTGCAGTGTGTTGTGGGTCTAGGTGCCACTGTTTGTGTCAAGGGTCTTTTTGCTTGGGCAACAGCAGAGCTGGTCATTGGTTTGATGTAGTGTTTTTATCTTTTTGCAGGCTGTGCTCTCCTTAAAGGAACAGTCTATACATGCATGCATGTTGGAGTCATTAGTGGGCATGGGGAAACAGCTCTGAGGACATCCTTTCCATTCACCATTTAAAGTGGCAGGTCGGAATCAACTGATCAAGTATTGCTTCATATTTTGATCTGTTCCTTGTATACCTTGTGGTTTTCTGGAAAATGTTTGACAATTAAAATCAGCAAATAATAGTAGCATTTGAGGTTTGGACTTTGTATTCCCTGGTAAATGCATGCTAGCTCAGGTCCTGATGGTCTAGCAACTTGCTGGAATTTGGGAACAATATATATATTTTTTATCTAAAGTAATGGTGCACTGTGCACTAAGCTGCTGAATTTTATTAGGGAAGCACTTTTAAACACAGTACTGAGGTTAAGTTTTGCTGCAAGCGTTCCAGTTTCTTAGCAACCATTGGTGAGGGGTGGAATAGCCATGGCTGCACCTTGCCACTGGTAAGGCAAAGTGACTGGTTTTCCTGAGCTGAGACATGGGGTGAAGTGACTGTGCTTTTTTTCTTCTTTTTCATAGGCTGGTGAGTGAGACAAGTAACAGGAATGCGTGTTAACTATTTAACTGGTGTGTAGGGGGCGGGGGTTTTAGAGCTTTTGGTGTCAGCAGCTGAGAGAGCTGTGTGTTTTTTTTTTATGTGGGTATGAGTGGATGAGTGCTTGAGTGAACAGGGTTTTTTCCTGTGATGATGGGTGCATGCTTGTCATCTAAGACTTTAAGTTATTCAATGTTATGGGGGATTTGTTTGTTCAAGCCTCTTCTTTTACATGGATGCTGTCACAGTTTCTATAATCTGCTGTATTGGCAGAAGTATGGAATGGTCTACTTTTTCTTTACTGTGATTATTGTCATTCCTACCATCTCCATGTCGAGGATCGCTGCCACTTATGTGGCACAAATAGGTAAGATGGAACATTTACTAATGGCTCACTAATAATTTTATTGAGGAAGCTTATAGGATGGTTAAAAGGTGATAATTTTATTTGTAGAATGGACCTTTTAATGGAATGATTCTGTTCTATTTGCCATTGATCTCAGCTAAATTGTTAACATGGAATGTGTGACTGGCTTTTCAGTGTGGAACTTTGAGGAACATGAACTTTTAGGACCCCAAATGAGGAACGTTCCTCAATATGGTTGAACCTGAGAGGGATGGGTATGTTAGGGAGGTATTTTACTTTTAAGTGCCTTAAGTTTCATTACGGTGTATATGTTGTTGCATTCACTTGTATAACATAGCAGCACATGGGGGGAGTGGAACTGCCAAGATTGTACTTGAATGTTATTTTATCTATACTTTCAATTTGGAAGAGTGATTGTGTGGGGATATTCTTGTAGTGCTTGCTTACAGAAATGTCCCCAAGACTGTTTTGGAAATTAATTTGGCCATGTAGTGCTACATATGTTTTGTATAGAAATCACGTGGTGACCCAGATATTTTGATATTTATAGTATCCCTCATATGCAGTACTTAGCTCTTACATAATTGAGTTGGTAGCACACTTTATGCAGTTGAGGAACAAGATAGACCCTTGTCCCTGATGTCATTATGTCATTGGGAAGCTTTGGTTTGTGTGTGGAGAAGATTTACAGCCTTTCTTTTTGGAGATGGGAAAGCACAGAATGGGCGTCAGTTGGAGTCCTGAAGGAAGTGAATTTGAAATGTGATGGATTCTGCTGGGGTGGATGTTCTTGATGCTGGAGTGGTGTACCGTGACATTGCAGGTAATCTGCTTTCATTCACTAAGGCATGTCAGAGTGTGGTTTGGGAGTAACGTTGGGACAAGTGAGGATGACATATATCAGGAGCAAAGTGAAGCAGGTATGGGTATTGTTTATTGTGCATTTGGGGTTGCCCAAACGTGGGGTGGAGCCTCAACAACATGAGGTCGGGTTGCATTGTATGGGTAGGGTAGTTGGGTTGGAGTTATTCTGTGGCAAGGCTATGCAGATGGGGGGGCGTGGTGGCTAGCATTAATTCGGGAGTTTAGCACTTTTTTCCTTTGGATTTGGCAGCAGCAGGAAGGACTTTATGACTAGGTGAAGGGTTTGACAGCATTGCAAGGTATGCGTGTTTGGGGAAGTGTGAGGTATTGGTTTACGTTGTTTAAGCAGAAGTTTGAAGGTCCAATTAAGGCATTGTTTCAGGAGTTGCTAGTGTGCAAATGTTGTTTGAAAAGGGCCAATGAGGTGTTCTTTGATGTGAAGGTCGAGTTTATTCCAAAGGTGTAGTTTCTTCTGGTAGACAAATCTGCCTCTCAAGCAGGTTCTACTACTGCCACATACCAGATTAAGGTCTTTAGAGCGAGTAACACATGTATCATTTTACTTGCACTTTGAGTTGATAGGAAGGTTTGGTATAGGTACAGCTTTTAAGATTATGTAGAGTTTGATGGAGCATGGCAGGTAAGCAGGTGTTTTGGGGGATATGTTGAGGAAGTTGCAGTTGTCTGTGGGAAGGAGTTTAATGGGAAAGACTTAGTATTTGTCAGGCTTTGGAACAAGAGAACGCAGTTCAGTTGGTCAAGGAGGATTTATTTGTGAGTAGTATAGTTGACAAGGCTATGTGAACTTACTAAATCTTGGTCGATGGTTCATTGGTTTGAAGGGTTTGGGTAGGTTTGATAGTGTGGAGATATTATTGACAAGATAGGTTTGTTGTGAGGGTTGGCTTGAGCAAATAGAGGCTTGTTGGACTACAGTTTATGTGGCATTTATGTTATGGATGTATTATAGTCGTCCAGGGGATGCTTTGCTGGTTAGCAAATACTATGATGGTCATCAAATATTTGGTTTAATGAGGAGGGAGTACACCGAATGACGGTGTCTTAACTCTCAGTGTAAGGTTAGATTGTTGAAATTCCCAGTAGGAGGGAGGGGTACAGCCTGGTCAGGCTGGTGGGTGGAGAAGAGGGGCAGTGGAGAAGAGGGGCAGTGCCCTCTTTTGCTTCCCCTATGGGATTGGATGTTCATTCCAATGAGTTGGGAAAGGAAAGTGAGCAGTTGGACACTGCTTGATAAGTAAAATAAGCAAGCGGAGGCAAGGACTTTGCTTATTTGGTTGGATGTTAGTTCAATAACTGACAAATGAAGTGAGCAATGGGATGCTGCTTCATAAGTATAAATAAGCTAGCGGAGGTAAGGATGCTGCTTATTAGGTTAGGGTGAGTGAGGTCACGCTGCCCTAGGTAACAGTTATATGGATGTTTATGTTGTGATTAATAAATATTGGTTAATAAAGTTACTGTATGTTTATGAAAGTCTAATAAAGGTCATCAAATGTCATTCAGTGTAATGTGTGGTTATTGAAGGGGACCAGGACAAATGAGGTTTGGTAGCAAACCAATTTTTCCAGGGACATCTTCGGCGGGTAGGTAGAAATAGTAGTGAAAATTAAGAGTGTTTGGGAAGTGAAATAGTGGGGAAGGGGAATGCAAGGGTTAAATGGGAATGTAGAATGATAGGGTGGAAATGAGGTAAGGGTAGGGAGGGTCTTTATGCAAATGTGCCTGGGTAAGGAATCACATTTTGTCATGAAATTGCTACCCGTCCTCCCTCCCCTTTTTTGTGGAACAGTGGGGGATTGTTGTTATTTTATAAGGTTGGGTAGGGCAGAGAACAGGGTTAGGCTTGCCCTCTTCTGTTTTCCCCTCTGGTGTTGGATGTTTATTACAATGAGTTGGGAAAGGAAAGTGAGCAGTTGGATGCTACTTGATAAGTAAAATAACCGAGCGGAGTTAAGGACACTGCTTATTTGGTTGGATGCTTAATTCAATAAGTGGTGCATGAAGTGAGTGATGGGACGCTGCTTCATAAGTAAATAAGCACGTGAGAGAAGGACTCTGCTTATTTGGTTGGATGTTTAATTCAATAATTGATAAAGGAAGTGAGCAATGGGATGCTGCTTCATAAGTATAAATAAGCTAGCGGCGGTACAGATGCTGCTTATTGGGTTAGGGTGAGCGAGGTCACACTGCCCTAGGTAACAGTTATATGGATGTTTATGTCGTGATTAATAAATATTGGTTAATAAAGTTATGTTTATAAAAGTCTAATAAAGGCCATCAAACATCATTTATTGTAATGTGTGTTTATTGAAGGGGACCAGGACAACTATATTTAATGTTTATACTGTTTGCTTTCCTTCCTTCAAGTATTTCAAAACTTTTCCAAGCTAGCTGGTCTGTTCTCTTAATGTAAACTGATTTCATCTGTGCAGTGAATGCTACACCAACTCTGCTCACAGATATCTTAACAAAGGAAAAGTAAGAAAAAAAAGTGCTCTTCTGACTTATTTTGAAACTTATGCTTAATGCTTAAAACTCCCACTGTTTTGTTTATGATTAAATTTAGGCAGAGAGAATTTCCATAGCTGCAATTTGCATGACCCAGCCTTTCAAGACACTTGTGTCTCTACAGGTAGATTCAATTTAAATTTTTATACCTCTACTATCCTAGTCTGTTTTAACAGTCAAGACATACCAAATATTAATTATCCCCACACCATGTGGAAAGATTCCCTTACTGCATTAAAGCGGTGGAACAAATTAAGCAGTTTTTCTGTCATGGAATTATTAGCAGAGCCGATTCTCTCCAAGTTTTCATGTCTGGACAGCACATGCATTTGCATATACCTTTTGGAAGCCACAGGTAGGGACAGGCCTGGACTGATTAAGTCACAATACTATGGGAGCTGTAGAGCCTCCCTCTCAGTTCCAATTCCCCAGTCACCCCCCAGATCATTCAATAAATCTGGTCTGATCTCTACCCACAGTTGCATCCTCAGGACATTAAAACCACACAACCTTTTGTACTCACAGCAGTTAAACTCAATGCTACAATATTGCTGCAAGTTTTAATAATGCTCATATACAACTTCCCAAACAAAAACAACTTTCTTGCATATACAACTTCTCAAACAAATGCATTAGAAAAAGATAGGCATTTTCTTCTTTTCGCAATTATAATGGACCTGTTCTCCAGCTATTCTCCCTTCGGCCTAAAAGTCAGTCAGGCTAAGCCACTTCATTTATCTCCTTATCTGATATATAAGTTATCCCCCATCTGTTTCTGAATCATGTTATCAACTTCTCTTCTTCATGCATTCAATGACTAGGAACTCTAACATCTTTATCTTCTAATATCATACACAATTTGCTATCTAACTTTAATCATCATACATAATGCTTCTCATTTTTTCTCACTTTTCTCCTTTTAACAGCTATTTATTAAGTTAATCCCAAAAGAAAGCTCTGCTGCTATTTATCTTTCATATGCATTACACCGCTAGAAAACCTAAGTAGCAGATAGGCTGGTCTTTTTCATATTTCAACCCTTGCTGGCAGAGAGCCTCTGCTCTTTAATATATATCAGTCTAAGTGGCAGTTAGGCATCTTGCTAAAATCTTTCTACTTTCAGTTCAAGAGTTAGTTAAGCTAAGCTATTCCTTCTCGCTTCACTTTTTATCACCCTCCCTAATCCCTACTGCCAATTTTACATGATCTGTCAATGTTAAGACTTTTTTGTCATCTTTTCGTCCCCCTCCGTCAGTCATTTAGTAACTCTTATGCCTGTATCTTCTAAAACTCTGCACACTTTACTATCTTGTCCCAGTCTTTACATGTAACCTTCTCATTCTTTCTCACTCTTCATTTTCATAGCTATTTATTTAATCTCTACATCAAGTTCTGCTACTGTCTCTCTTCTTTACACATATCCCTTCTACTCAGCCTAAGTGAGAGATGGGCTGGCCTTTCTACATACAGTCGTAGTTATAGTTAGACAAGACTATTATTTCTCACTTTGCTATTCTCTGAACCCCTCAGTTACTCACTCTCACACAGACCAAATCACAGATTGACACTTTGCTGTAACTTTTCAACTTTCAGCCCAAGAAGCAGCTAGTGGCGTCTATTGTTTCTCACTTCAATATCCTCCAAACCTCTTAACATTTTTTTCTATTCACCATCCCCCTAAACTTACACATACCTATCAGATAGAATCTAGATCTTATACATACCTATCAGTCAGACAACTGATCTTCACTTCCATTTATTTCTCAACAGATAAAGTTCTCTCCTGACTAGTCTTCACCCATGTAACCCCATAGGTTATTAGTTTTAAGAACATCAGTCATCCACAGCTTATCCTTCTGTCTCTACGTCACAGATAACTTGCACAAAGTCAGCTTCAAAAATGGCTCCATACACATAGCAGGCTCACATAAAATTCCCATCCAAATACCGTGCCACCTTCAGTGCTACAAGGAGAGTCTCACCTATTTTTCTAGTAACCAACACTTAACACAAATTGATTTGCTCCAGTTCTCCAACTCCTTTAAACAATTCTCTTCTAAACCTTTCTTTACTGTACTATGTGAGATGCAGACTTCTTAAATAAGTAGAAATACACTCCAACCTTGTCCCATTTTTGCAAATAAATTCACACACTGCAGACTGGAAACCCTCCACAACCACTGCAGCTTCTAGTTATTTACCACCATTACTGAACCCAGAACATCAAATCTCCTGACTAGCAATACCAGCATTACAAACAAAAGAGGTCTAAAAGTTGCATGCATTAACACTGGCAGCATTAATAATAAATGGGCCATGTTGGAAGTCTGGATTTCCACTGAAAACTGACTAACTCACTGAAACCACCTGGATTAAAGACAATAACTACAATTCCTCTTTATATGCAATCTAACTATAGTATCTTCTATGACAACAGGCCTGCTACTAGATCAGGAAGGGGCGTTATGCTTTCTAATCATAATGAACTCTTCATTAGACATTGCTAATTTCTCCAGTTCTCAAAACAGTAACAACAGAACTAAATGTTTATCAACTAACCTTAGCATAGAAAATCATATATAACTGTTTCTGTAAAATACATTCCCACCCTCCTCAGTAAAAATCTTAAAAGATACCCTCCATAATGTCTTTACTAATGGCTTCTCTAACAATACTACTGTATTAGGTGACTTCAATGTATATGTAACAGGTACAGGTTCTACCTAACCCAAAAAATGTCTATCCTTTTGTAAACTTGTATAACTTTGAACAACTAGCGATGAATCCTTTCATAAAAAACCCAGATGTTAGGAAACCATATTACTCTAGATCTCATTACTATAAATATTGAATGCTGCTGCAGCTCCAGTGTCTTTATTTTTCCTAACTCATTGATTCCTGCCCTGTTTTCTCAGACTGGTGTTTCAGAAAGGCAAAGAAACCACAAGAAATTGTAATAGGTTTATCATTCCCAAGCCACAGGCTGGGCCTCTTTAAATCTCATAAACAACCTAACAAATGCACTACCTTACTTTACTAATACCCTTGCCTCCATACAGAACCCCCTCTACTCCCGTTCATGCATGAGACTGAGGGATCAAAAATACTTCTGGCTCATTAGTGGTATTAAAACCCTCATGAAACAGAGGGATAAGAAATGGTCAGCCTGGAAACAAAACCTGAATAATTCTAATCTCTGCCAAATTAGCAAACACTAAGAAAGCAAACTAGAATAGCAACTGATTCAGCCAAATCCATACATTTAAGAAATAAGCAAACTGCTGCTATCAGTAATCTGAAACAATTTTGGGAAAAAAATAATAGAATTAACAGGAGAAATTTCAAAACCTAAACACACTCCCACAACTTTCAAAAAAATATAACTATGGGTGTCTCCCACCAGAACAGTACAAAAACTTAATTAATGGCAGTATATAAGACCCCCCCATCCCACCTAAGCACAATCTTCCAAACTTCTATCAACCTTCCGACCCTATATCTATTGTCTGAATATGCAGCAACACTCCATTTTAGAGAGATCTCAGTAGAAGAAACAATCACACTCCTGAAAAGTGTTAAAAAATCCTCCTTCAAGGTCACACAGTTTCTTCATACCTTCCTAAAAAGAGCAGCACATAAAATTGCGGAACCCTTAACATACATATATAAAATATTCCTTACAACAAGAATAGTGTCTACAACCTTGAAATCCTCCACTGTAATTCTCTTGCTTAAAAATACTCTCTGACAAAACTATAAAGGTCTTTATACCTAACTCCACTCTCTGCCCACTTTTAAAAATATTTGAAAAAAATCCCATGCAAACAAATAATGAAACATATTAATGGCTGTGGCTTGCTCTCAGACAAACAACATGGTTTTAGAAATGCCTTCAGTACGACCACTGCCTTGCTATACTGCAACTATACAAATTTTTAATAACATTAATAACGGTCTGGTCGCTGCTGGGTCATTTATAAATAAATTCAGGGCATTCAAAACTGTTAACCACAATATTCTTCTTATGATATTAAATAAATGTAATTTTGACTACAACACTATCAAGTAGTTCCAAAATTACCTAGAAAATAGAACATTTCAAGTCAACACCAACAACTTCTAATTATTGCTTGGCACCCTAAACATAAGTGTCACAAGGTTAATTTCTGGGTCCCTTTCTGTTTTCATTATTTAAAAATACTGTATGCAGATGACATCCTTCTGTTTCAAGCTAGTAAATGCCCCTCTGATCTCCAGAACAAACTACAATAGCATTTTTAACTAAAGTATGCAACTAGCTAATTTTAATCACCCTCTAATTAAACACAAAAAAATAATCTTATGCTATTTACAAACCCTCAAAAACACCTTTATCTAGGTCTTATTAACATCACTGATAACTGCACCATTCCCTTTGTTTCTGAATTCAAATTCTCAGGACTTAAACCTTGATCTTTCTCTATCTTTTTCCTATCTTATAGAAAGTTTGGTATAATGGTTAAGGTGTTTACCTTATAAACACAAGGTGCATGATTTGATTCTCACATGGAGTAATTGGCTAGGCTTAAAATGGCCCACAAGGGCAGTTAGCCTAGTCTAGGAGTCTAAAAAAAAATAGCACAGTTCTAACTATCAAGTTAAGCAGGTCGTCATATACAACAGCTACTGAAGAATATGCCTTTGCCTGAATAGGCTCAACAATGTTTAATTGACGCCCATCTGAATTAAGGGACCTAGAATCTCTCATTGCATTCAAGATGGCTTTCTCCAAATACTTGCATAAGGAAAGTGAGTATACGTGTTTTAAGGATAATGGTTGACTTCACAGTTTTCTGTTGAACAGCATACTATCTTCTACAAAAAACTCATTGTGAAATATTGCATTCTAACAACATGCTGCCTTCAATGTGGCAGTCTTTCTCTGCTTGTTATCTTAAAAGTTCTCCTGCTCATTTCCTGAAATGTTGAAATTCAAAATGGACCATATGTATATATTGTAACTATTGTAAGCATCTTTGATTTTACTGTTACCTCTGTCTCTGCAAATGGATCATTAACAAACATATGGAAACTCTTTAAAAATGATTTTGCATTTGTTCTTATGCCTTTTTATATATTTCTTGAATGTTCATGGCTTTTGCTTTTATTTCAATACTTTTGGGTCAAAGCTGAAAAGTGTCTTCAGATCAGCCAACCTGCCTTGTTACCAAATAATAGATACATTCAAACTACATCAAATTGCATTGTCTAGTATGGTGTGATGATATACTCTTCTGATAGTGGGGGTGGGGAGTAACTGGCAGTTGATAGCATTTAGTTGTATGGCAAGTTGGTAGGATGTTCTGCCATAGTTTTATCTAATAGGCCTGTTCCTATAATGACATCAGGTAGATCATTTTTGAAAATATATATTATTAGTGAAGAAGATGGCATACATAATAGTGACTGGACTGAGAGTGACATTGTAATGAGTTTTAAGATACTTATGGATATGTTGAACCCTATGGGGTGAGAGGCTTAGTGCACCAATTGTAATGTGGATGTGAGTCAGCCCATGAGGAATGAAACTGAACTGTGAGGTACAGAACATTAAGTTGAAGTGCCCCTGCAAATGAAATGCCTTTAAGGGAGCTGCTGTACTTTCTTGTTCAAGAATGACTACGAGTGCAGGTCATCATCCTGATTAATTGTTGTTAAACCTCTTGTTGCTACCTACATTACCTGTCTTAAAGCTGCATATACAACATAACAAACCCTAGATGCAGACTAACCACAAAACTAATAGATATGGCATCACAACCCCAGTGCCACAATAAAAATATACCAGTACATGACCAGAGTTCTGCAATTCAGAAACATTAGCAGTGAACATAACAAACTGCTGTCAGAGTCAGAGTTAACAACTCAGAAAACAGCCAGACTCATGTACGGTTACACTGCTTAACTTCACAAGGTAGAATGAATTTATGTTATATTAGTCCTTCTTATTACATATTTTGGCACCTGCCAGAAGAACAAATTATACACGTTCTGAGTACTTACCAAATGCTGGCTGATTGTGTCTTGATTTATTATTGGAGTCAAAATTGATTAAGTATCCAATAAATATAGGATGAAAATAAGAAGACTATAGTGATGGGGAAAATGTAGCATGTGCAGATGTGTGCTATGTGGTGATGATAGTGTTAATACTGTGGCTGTATCTTTAAAGGGGAATTACAGTAGCTCAGTCAGTGTGTCATATGACATTTTAATTACTGCAGCTCAGTACACATCTTTATTGACTGCACATCATGCATAATTACTCTGTATTGACTTATCTTGACTGTATGTATACAACTGTGTACATATTCTACATATTTTCAAATATAATGCAGTTTGGCACCGAGTGCCTCAGTATCTGAAGAAATGTTCTTCCATTTGCAAATTCCTACATTTCAAAGCATGCCTACGTTAGCACAACAATGTGCAATGACAAACTGTATAAGCTTTTTAATGTAAAAATTAGTAGTAGTAAAAGTTTTGTTTTCACATTAACATTTATTCTAAAACAAGCAACAGTAGTTTTTCCTATTTATAAAATGACTTACTTCTTAATCGCAAATCTCACTCTCACTTACAGTAATTTCATTTTTTTCTTATTTTACCATCAATATTGTTGAATGGCAAAACTGCAGATTATGAGGCTAATCACACTGTACTTAATATGTGTATTTCATTATAAACTGAATCGCAGAAAAGTCAGAAAAATGATCCAAGATGTAACATTCCTTTTTGTCACTAATGAGGCAGTGGAAATAGTATATAACATATTTTGTATGCTTTTTTTCCACACTGCCTGACCACTGTCAACCCTACATGCTCATCAACCAACTTTGCCCTATAGTAGTAGAGGGAACCACAGAGGCTTTCATATATACAGTCTCAAACGTGCTTCCTTTTAGGATCTAGTCCCCATTGTTTTGTGGTTGACAAGGTGCCTGCATCACCATGAACGCATTCTGTGCTCTCCCCCACTCACATGATAATGAGGGCTACCATCACTAGCTTGGAAAGTCAAACTCACATTTTTGGTTAAAGCTAATTTGTTTCCAATACTCAACCTGCATGCAGTGAAACAGCTATCAGACCACAAATCCCTACCCCAGAGCAGTGGAGTCATCACTTGCCACCTATTCCAATCCTCCCCTGCTTGGCATTTCTAGCACCTGAGCCACTAATTGTACTAATTTTGACTGAGTTGCAGCCAAGATTTTATCACCAAATGACACAGATCCAGGGATAAAGGTATTCATCACTTTTAACTTTAAAGGGTAGAAAATACATGAGCTGTTAGCCCTGAGGTGATTTCAAGGATATTATGAACCATAGAAAAGGCTTCAATATCGAAGACATTTATTTTTCACTAGAAATTAAGGAGTTCAATTGTGAATAGATGTTTAAGTGGCTGAACTGAAACAAATATAAAAAACTGTGAGTTTAGAGACTTCCACAATTCACTAATAGACAAAACTATGGCTAGCATCAAGTATTATCAAGACATGAGACTATTAAGCAGATATGACACTTGACAGAGCACACAATGTGTATACAGTGAGCGAACTTTCAAATTTATATAGCTTTTTAAAAGGCTTGACTTAGCAACGGGACATATACAAAAGCTGCAATCAAGTGTAAAATGAATAAAAAAATAAATAAACAATGTGACTGATTGCTGCATAGATTCTAAAACAGTACCCAGTGAAATACTTTAGGGAGCACCCCAATCAGTGCAAGCAATGTGTATATATGTAAAAAAAGAAAAAACACTGTAGAGCCATTAATTATACTTATGTTTGCAGACTATGCAAATGTTATGATGGTTTTCAAAAGATGTGTAAAATTCAAAATAAATATCTGTACCAAGATTTACTTGTAATAGAAACAAAGCAACAGATTAAAAAGGTTGGAGGGTGCATCTTTGATACATAATATAAGATACATAACATTTAGACTACAAACTATTTGCAAGAAACCAATGGCTCAAATACAAACAGTATGCTGTCTCACAGAGGGGTTCCCAGTGAGAGTAAGTGTACATTACGGTTCAGCTCTGAGCCTACTGCCGTTCATACTGGTGAAGGATTACATTAGCAAGCAGATTGGAGCGAACAGATCAACAAAGTTGCTGTATGCAGACAATGTGGCAATACAGGCAGACTTTGAGCAATAACTTTAGGAAAGGATAGGGGAATGGAATGCAAAACTGAAGGCACATGGGATGAAAATGAGTACAGATAAACAGTTTTAATTGCAGCAAATGGAGGTATTCAGAAGAAGCTGAGAATTGAGATAGAAGAGAAAATAATTCAGCAGCTTAACAGCTTCAAGTATTTGGGAGGGGTGCTTGGGGGGGCTGTAGCCAATTAGTGCAGAGTGTCAAGGATAGTGTATGACAGAAGAATACCAAAGAAGCTGAAAAGTAAAGTGGTGCAACCAGTACTACTGTATGGTACTGAAACCTGGGAAATAAAGGCAGAGCAGCTGAGGTTGTTAGAGGTGATAGAGATGAAGTGCATGAGATGGATGGTAGTTTGCACATTGTGAGACAGACAAAGAAGTGTGGACATCAGAGCAAAAGCCAAAGTAGTTCCAGTTATGCAGAAGTTAGAAAAGAACAAGAGAACAGATTCTGGTGGTTTGGGCACATGTGCAGAAAAGCACAGAGCAATCTGGTAAAGAAGATTTGGGACAGACAGGAAGAAGACAAGAGGAAATAAGGGTGACTAGTAAAGAGGCAGATGGATTTTGTGAGTGATGACCTGTGACAGTCAGGCATAACTTTTGAAGAAAGTAGAAAAGTGGCATAGAATCAAGAGAGGGCAACACTGATGCAACTCCCCACCCTCATGAAGAAAAAGTGAAAATGATTGATGATGAAGTGCTAACCATGGGCAGCACTTGAGATTTTTGGTCAGAAAAATGTAATGCTAATGTAAGAATATTATATTTATTCTTGACACTCGTACACAATGCAGTATACTGTCAGAAACTGTGCTCAAGTCACAGATTCACTGTAGTACTGTGTACAAATCTCTGGGCACTCTTCTGGCATATTCTTCATACAAATTTCATACAAAATAAAACCACCAAGTCATATTTTGATTGATTGTTAGTCCAAGTGTAGAGAATTAAAGCTGATGTTAATGATACTGTCCTTATGAAAGTACCAAATACAATAATATTTACGGGGTCATAATTCCTGTAAGATATTTAGTACAATTAAGTGGTTTCATACTGTGCAGATACAGAATAAGTAACAGGTTTGTGCAGACAACAAAATGGTTGACAATAAGAATTGTAAGCTTGATGGTAGCACAGAGGCTATACATGAGAGTGTGCAAGAAGGATGTAAAGACAACACGCATTTGTTATGACCACTTCAAGTGTGTAAATAACAAAAAGAAAAAATTCAATTCACATGTACCTTAAAATAATGAGAAGCAATGTCAGCATGCATGCTTTTCTAGCCACATAATTGTGCACAAATTTGCCAAATGTACTAATGCTGTTGCCAAATGTAATAATTACTGTTAAGGGTGCTTCTCTGAGGGTCAAGAAAGATGGTACTCTATACACAGATGAATGTTTGCAATTATGTTGAGTTATTTACAAGTTTAGCCTTGGGGAAAATGCCATATTAAGGGTTCTCCTGGAAAAATACCAGTTATACATTCATTGTGAATAATATCCGTTACAGTTAGTTAGTTAGTTTAACTGGAAAAGAGCACTAATTCAAGAGGTCTTATTTCACCCTCAACCAAGGTATAAAAATACAAATACTGAGGCATAAGCAAAAATCTAAAATACATAGTTGTAAAAGGAGCAGATAAAACATAGGTATACAAATATCATAAAGTAGAAAAGGTAATATTCACAATTCAATACTCGCTAACAGTGGATAAAAGATTTCCTTTAAAAACAGGAATTGTAATAAAAGTAGTTGATTCATGAAAAGGAGGGGAATTACATGAGTTATAAGGAAAATACATGGTGATATAGACAAGACCTGTTTAAAGAGAAATCTGGAATTGTTTTGCAGTATAGGTTACCTATTAGAAGAGGTGAAAGCAGCATGTGTATGATTAATTACAGAGAAAATAGTGTCAAAATTATACAGTTAGTAGAAGCTGCTGAAAGCCTGACTACTTTAAGCTGAAGGATTGTGTGAATATTTCATTATGTGGAGATGGGCAGGAAGTTAAGCAAAGAAGGAGAGGAGAAGGGATGAGGATTGAAGAGTGGTAAGTGTTAGTAGGTGTGATGGATGCAGTTGCTGCAAGGAGAGATTTAGGTCATTCTTGATAAAACAATGACAATCCTCTTCTTCTGAAATGTGTTATTTGAGATTTGTCTTGAACTGCTAGACATTAGAAGACACTGTAATAGATATTGTTTTCCTGAGTATGGGGTCTAGAAAAGAAAAAATGTGGTTGCAGAATATTCCATTTGACAAGTTGATGTAAAGAGAAGGAGCATGACCAGGCTGAAACCTGTGGTTGTACATTATCTCCCTAGTGTTGAATCTTTCTGCCAGGTATGAGAATGAGTTTTTGTTCAACACATTGACTATGAGAGAGCTTATGAAATGTAGATGCTACTTCTGGATTGGGAGATTGGAAGATGCAAGGCTGAGCAAGATGCAAAGTGCATGAAACTGACTGGTGACAGTTATGAAGGCAGATAAAGCTATTGGTTTACAAACCACATAGTCGATCGCACTGTGTGTGATTAACGTATGTGTGTAAATCAGGTAGCAGAACCATTAGTGCGAGTACTATATTGTTGAACCTTACAACAGTGAACAGCTGCTATAGCAAGGTTTGGCAGTGTAGTACAGATCGCACTATAGTGGGAATTGTGAAATGTACCCTTTCCTCAGTGTATCTTGGAGTTTGTATATATAAGTAGGGCGGTGTGGGGGTGCAGGGGGGCTTGTTCCCCTGCAAAACATGTTAAAATATGTTTAGCAGCTATGAGCATTTCAGTGAAGCTGAAATTTTCAACATTCGACTTCACTGAAATGCTCAGTTCGGCATTTACTGTGGTCAGTGTTGTGATTTCTGAATATTTTCTTAGAATATCTGCACTTTTGCCCACAGTAGTGTTGAACATGTGACAGTAAACCAAAGCTATTATGTAGTGATACGTAACTAAAAGGAAGCATTGTACACTTCAAACAAATGAAGTTTTCTCAACTTAATCTTAATGTTAATGTTACATTCTCTATGATTGATGTTAGTCAAGGGTTTTGTTTAATTAGGCTAGATTAAGCCGTGCACATTCTGCACCACTCTGTGAATTTACATGATTCTAAGATTGTTGTTTGGAATATCAGCCAAAGAAGTGTTTCAAAGAGCAGTAGCTGAAATCACTGAAGGGCTGGAAGAAATGGTCATTTATTCAAAATATTCAGAAGCAATATAGTCATGTGAGATGATCCACTGTTACCATGCTAAGCCTGGATGACCAAATGGAGTACTATCAAGGAATGATTCACAATTTGGAAACAAAAAAAATGCACTTTTATGAAGCAATGGGAATTTAGACATATTATCTCATATGCCAGATATCCACAAAGCAATGGATGCACTGAAGTAATGGTCTGCTGTATACAGAATTTGATGTGGAAGGTTCACATGTTCAGATACAGGAATAAGAAAGAAATAAAACAAACTTAATTAAACAGTTTGCTCTTGAAGAAGTTCAGTTGTTCAGTTATCAGAATTATTAAGTGTCACTTCGGGTATCACCCCCTTCTCAAAGTGACTTTTCCCCAGAAAGTTCTGCAAGCTCAAGTCAAAGTTAAGAAAATAAGTAACTCCTCCTTCCCTGTTTCTGATGTTAGTGTAAATATATATTGTAACCAACTTACTCCTAACAGTGTCACAGTTCATGAGCAAGTCATTATGAATCAGCATTTAAGATATGACAGACTAATCTAGAACCAAATTGATACAGTAATTATATACAATATATAAGGCATATATATAGACTTTGTGAATTTTTATGAGTTTTTTTAGCATTTTATACAAATGCTTTACTTTTTAATATATTATACGCCACATGAAGTACTTAGTATAACTTTGCTTATTTGAAACATACTTAACTGTTGATCATAAATATTCATTGCATCTTTCTTTTATAGTTAGTGTGATGTAGCTTATATAAACATATGTATGATATACAGTGATATTACTGTAAATGGATCATTAAAAGAGGTGTTGATATTATGTGACATTTGAATTCTTTATCAGTGCAGGTCATGGAAGGTTGTTTTGAATGCACATCCCTTTAACATATCTTCATTTGATCATCTTGACTATATAAGTAGTCTGGCTAGGGCAGAGTGAGAGGGGCAACTGCTCCGGGATCAATGTGTTGGGGGGCACACTCAGCTAATACAGATTACTCTTTAATGCATACCAGATTTTAAAAGCCAATATTGCATTTGCAGTCAAACCTGAGAGCTGCAGCACTCTGTGTGTGGTCTAAACTGTAGCAACTACTTGCTATATTATGGCAAGCAATTTGCTACAGTTAAAAAGTAAAAAAAAGAGATTTCTTTTCTTTTCTTTTTTTTTTTTTGTTAGTAAAATCAGGGCATAGTGCTCCATGTATGGTCTAACTGTTTATAGCAACTGCTTGGTATATTGTAGTAGGAAGTTTGCTGCAGTTTAGAAGTAAAAAAAAAAAATAAAGTAAAACATAGCCACTGCAGCAATCCATGTGGGGTACATTCTGTGGCAGCTGCTTGCTACAGTTTAAAAGAAAAAAATAAACTAAAATGTGAGGAAGGACAGTTGGGAGCAGGGCACTGAAATGGGACTTGATTTGTTCCTGTATTTCAGCAGCCCCAGTTATCTGATTGCAAACATTTTTTTTGCTCTTCAATTGAAGAGCTGGGGCAGGAGGAGGGGTGTGTTTCTGGTCACCTAGTTGGTGTTCCAGTGAAATGAGTGGACTTTTTTTGTTGTTTTTTTTTTTCATTGAAGAGCTTGGGCAGGAGGATGGGGTATGTATCTGGTCACTTGGTTGGTACTCCAGTGCAATGAGTGGGCCTTTTTTTGGTCTTCTGTTGACATGGGAGGGGGCATGTATCTGGCCATCTAGTTGGTGTGCCAATAGAAGTAGGAGCATAATTTTTTTTAAAGATAATGTGAGGTAGGAGGGTCAGGAGCAGGGTGTAGAGAGAAGACATCTGATTAGCTCCTGTATTTTTTTATTTTGCCCTTCATTTGAGGACCTAGAGGGACATGGATTGGGTACTGCCTACAGCAGGAAGCCAGTTGGCATTCCTGGAGTTTTTAGGTCTTTTTTTTCTTTTGGTCTTGAGGGGTGAGGTGCAAGTTTACCAGACCAACTTAGGAAGCTGGCTGGGCCAGCTATGCATCACTGTGTACAAACATATCAAGGAGCAGCAGTGAAACATATAGAGAAAGTTGTGGTGAGAGAAAAACTAGACAGCTGAGGTGTTTTGTAAGTTAGAGCAACATAACTGATAATTGATTGGACAGACAGATGCAAAGGAAGTGGAACTAATAGGCCAATTAAATGTAGTTTGAGAGTGATAAAGTTTCATGACAGTCCCTGGATAAGAGGAGTAAGCATGAAACTGGTAGGGACATGCCCCATCTAGGAACACAGTCAATAATGTGCAGAATAAAAGGGCAGCACCTAGAAGGTCTGACTGAGAAACCTGTAAAAAGATAACAGTCAATAAAAGCATTAATGAAATACAGCAGCCAAGAGGAATATAGCACAGAACAGGTGAGCAGAGTACCACCATTTTACTTAACAAATGCACAAGCAAAGTAATTTATTCAGCAACAATGGTATATGTAAAGTGAGTTACAGTCAAGCAAATTAATCTTTGATAACAGAAATAATATATCAGATGTGTCAAACACATAGCAATGTGTTCCTAGGCAGGTCTAAAAATAGAGGTGAATTACCAAAGTGGTAGCAATACAACATTGACTGAGAATAGTAAAAGTGGTGAAGCTTTATAATACAGTTAAGTTTACATAAATAGGTATCAATACAATACAATATTTCAGTAAAAAATAAGACTATATAAACAGCATTTAGTGCTTGTTAAAGTTTCAGATCAGCAAGTAAGCAAGTGGCTGGCTTGGATTTACCCAGTGAACCAGACACTCCTTTCCTTTCAATGCACCCCACTCACAATGTAAGAAAGAAGGTGTCAAATAAGGAAGGTATACTTTTCCATAAATGTTTAATTGCTGTCAATTTAAAAGAAACATGCAAGAGCAAATGATTAACTGAGATGTGTCTGTAAAGAATATCTTGCAAGAAAAATCTTTCTTCAGATACTACAGGTATTTAACCCTCCAATAAATACACACCGTTGCCATCACAAGTGAGAAGATTGAACTTTAAGAGGCATAGCTAGGTTCATTAGGTGTTATAGTTGAACAAATCAGCAACATATTAATAGTGGCAGGAAGTAGCGTGTAGAAATAAAGAATCACAATATTAAAAAAACAGTGCATGTTTAGCTTTGAGGGAGAAAAGCACAACACAGTATGCAATGCATGGCTAGTACATATTAATATATAAGTTATTATGGATTTTCCTACATTCTGTCAACACATCTATGAATAAGTCAGGTTTCATTAAATTTTCATTGTCAAGGAATGCACCTTTAAAAATTCTAAATAGTAATTGATCAATCAGTCAATCAATCATTAAAAAACACTGCAGTGCACTGCTGACTCATTTCAAAGTAACAGCTGTGGTTTTGATTAATTCTATAAAAACAAGTTTGCACTAAAACTGCTCATCAGGAAATGTCAGGACAAAAACTAAGTATACTGTTATTAACCATAGTCAAACCAAAGCTCAGCACCAATGACAACAACTATTAGAGCCAACTGTAGGTAAGGAATGCATTTCTCATCCACAGCTCATCCTACAGATGTAACTGCATACAAATAGCATCCTTACCTGCTAGTGAGTCTATATGAATCAATGTTTAGCAACAAACTGTAAAGAGTAAAGCAGGCTGTTTAAATGGCTACTTGAGCTGCTACTGTTATTTATTCTTATTTGTTTCAGTAGAGTCAAATAACACAAACTTTTCAGCTAAACATCATGAGCAAACCTCCGCATACAACCTGAGACATTACCCACAACCCAGACCCTCATTACCCCTAGAACCAAACTGCTAAGCACTACACATACTTTCTCCTCTTAGGCACCTACTTTTCAGCAAGCTCTTCCCATCGACTTAATGCAACTCAAAAAGCATCTCTTCATCCAAGCCAAATGCTCCTGCTTGTGCAAGTCATATAATCTAACTCGCTATCCCTGTTTCCATTCCACTTCCCTTCTTGTCTCACAGAATTACTGAAGGTTAACCCACTTTAGAAACTAATTCACATGTACATTTTACTCTGCTTCTTTACTAGAATTTACATATACAGGTGTTCTATGTAAGTAGTCTGAACCACTCTGCTATTGCTGGCATTCCTGTTTCTTTTTTTTGTTTTTTGTTTGTGAAATGTTTTGTATTTCACCTGGACTGAGCATAAAATTTGACAATATTGATCAGTGCTCTGCCATGGTAAACAAATATAAGTAAGATAAAATATAACACAATAAAACAAAAATGCCAGATGACTAAGGTGTTAAATGATTGACATAATGATTCTGAGTACCTGCTTCCAGACATGGAAAGCTGGTTATTTCCCCTAGTGGTTATACTTAGGATAACAATACACTTGGCAATCCAAGGTATATGAGTTTGCTTTATGGCACAGAGGGAAGACACCCTGAATGATGCCCAGGACATCATGGATTATTTAGTGTCCTCAGGAGTGGCCTTTGGTCAACTGGTGCCCCAGGCAAAAGGGCTCCACGGCACCTCCCACCACACCACTTGGTGCCCCCATCCTGGTCTACCTACACCAAATAAATACTGGAAAAGCGCCCCTGCTAGAGTGGCACCCTAGGCGGCCGCCTAGTTGGCCTATGCCTAATGCCGGCTATGAGTGTCCTTGACTCCTGAAGAAGCAGCTATAAGCATATAGGAACAGAGTGCTACTTGCCAGGTTGCATATCAGAGGGGGCATATAGGATACTTGGCTTGGTGTTATCACTCGATTGGTTGGTGCGGACCAGTAGACAGTCCAACACCTGCCACAAAAGGATTGTAGAAGCATTGGTAGCTGAAGAAGAAGAAGAAGAATGTCTTGGATTCTCTAGCGCAGTACTAAAAAATGTATACACAGATAAACCATATTCATACATCTCAACCTCTTAACACATGAAATCTGGGCAAAGCCTAAACTAATGGGGGAGGGGGGGGCAAAGGCCCAAAAATAGGGGCAGATTTTATTTCTGAAGAATATGAAGTCAGAAACTCAAATGTATTTCATTATTTAGTGACTTCAATCCTCACTAAATTTCCAGAAAACCAGACCTTTTGTGAGGAACAGATTAAAAATATGAGACAAAAATCAGGACATTCTGCAAAAATCTGGAAAGTTATGAGGTATGACCATATTATTGCTGTTTTTTTTACCTTTATTTCTTTGAGTAAACATAAAACTATCAGTATATAAGAAATGCAGCCTGATGCACTATAGTGTTGTTAGTTTTTAAACTGTGAAGTGAGCTTACAGAGATTTTTTTGTTAAATGACAATACAGATAAAAAGAGGACCTCTGTTTTGAGATGTGCTACATATGTAATTTGTCTTTTGTGATACCTGCCTTGAGAGGCAATTTAGTGCTGTGAGACACTCTTTATAAGCAATGATAACACAGCCAGGGTTTAGAGAATTCATTTGATGTATTATTTTACAAAGCGACACTAAACATTTGGTAAGGGAAAAAAAGATTTACATACTTTCCTTTTTTAACCCAATGAGTTTTCTCTCATGCTGACACTTTTATGAATTCAGCATGAGGCAATGCTGCCTGAGAGATAATCTGTCCACATGGCTTTTAATCTTCCTTGTACCACTAGGGGTCAATCATTCATGGGCTATCAGGTAACACTGAGTCAATCAATAGCAACCTGTCTGGCTGCTGCAATGAAGAGATCAAATTGCACTTTGTAAAAGACCCCTGTAAACACTCACTTACTTATTTGGATGCCAGAAGATTAACAGAAGCTTTATAGGATAGAAGATGAAGACCTCTAACACAGGGTTAACAGCAGTGCATTTTTTTAAAAGTAATATGTTGGAAAAGCACATAGGCAAATTAATTATCCTCAGGTACGGAAAGGGAATTCCTAGTGTAGTCTGTCTAAATGAGGTTCCTAATGACCGCAGAGACCTTAATTAATAACAGTGGGCACTGGGGAGGTGGGACCTCTTGGTGTGATTGCAGCTTTAATCTTTGAGGCTTTCATGTTGACTGGAATTGTAATGGCAGCTTGTAGCAACGTTAATCTTTCTTCATCACATCCCTGAAAGCTGGAGCTATTGAGCTGTGACTGATAATTAATCATTCCCTGCAGTTTCCGTGACCATAGGGCTTCAGAATATCCAGTGTGTCATCCATTAGTGATCTGGGTCCCACGTCCTGAGTTAAAAGTTCTGTGAGGTGCATTTTTAACTGAAATGCTCAGTGTTAAGCTATTGCTCATGCAAACAAACACTCCCACTTACCTGCCTAAACATTTCTTAAGGAAGTGGGCTACAAGGTGCTCTTTGTTTCCTTTTTTGGCATTGCACTTAGTTACATTTGTTGCTTTAGTTGAGCCATTTATTTTAGATTTATAAATTCCACAAAGCTA